>NW_020653200.1:15030904-15044635 GCF_003589595.1 Hyposmocoma kahamanoa | reverse complement strand
AAACAATTGAAAGTCGATATTCAAATGTTTCAAATTTAAAAAAAAAAAATTCACAGAAACCATTTGAAAAAAGTTTCATTCGAAAACCTCAAACCATGAAGATTCTATGAAAATTCAAAGAACCTATTGCAATAAAACGGCAATTTCATACTTTAACCCCTAATAGTATACAGAATATAATCACGCCTTCTATGGACTAGTATGGATTATTTCCATTTCTCTGAAGATCTTCTGAGGGAGCAAACAACTCAAGATTTGACATTATCAGAATAGTTGGAATATACCAACGAAATCAAATATTTCTTTAGAAAGCGCAACGAACTCTCGATAGAAAACAAAATAATCATGTGGCAAGGAAGGATGCGGATGGCAATTCCAAGGACATCGAAAAGTCTTGACTTATCTTCATAGAGGTCATACAGTCATATCGGCAATGAAGGCCCTTGCTAGTTTTTATATTTGGTGGCCGTCCATCGATAAAGACGTGGACAATCATGTTAAAAGATGTATTTATGTCAACAGAAAAGACCGCACAACTCAGATCTTGGTTGGTTTTAAGTAACGCTTTAGCTAAGTGGGTTGAAGTCAGACCTATGAAAAACATAACAACAGGCAATCTGTACTCTATTTTGGATGAGATATTTTGTACATTTGGTATTCCTCGGATAATCGTATCTGACAACAGTTCATAATTCACTTTATCAGAATTTAAGGATTTTTGTAAGAGTCACGGTATTTTTTACGTTCTTCGCCTTACCACCCATAGACGAATGGGTTAGCGTAGAGCCTAGTGAGATCCTTCAAGACAAAATGTTTGACTTCAACAGGTTGTCAACTACAGCGTATGCGAGAATTCCTTTTTACCTAGAGAATAACACAACACAACTCTATTGGTAAATCACCAACTGAAATAATGTTTATTTTTTCAGGACTTGGCAATACCAACAAATACAGGTCAACGTTTATGTGCCCGCGCTTAATAAAGCAGAGTACATGTCCGGCGATGCCATCTCATATCGCAACACGATTGGAGAAAACAAAATATATCATTCCGACCAAGAGGAAATAACATATACCGACATGCGGACCATATCCATCCTCGGTTGCCATTTGAATCATTACCTACGAGTTCGACAGCATCACCCGAGACATCGCACCAGTCACTACCCGCAAGTAGCCCAACGGGGGCAGAATCATTTTGCACGCTTAACTCTACTCTGGTCAAGACGCCATCTCTGCACGGCATTCCTTCAGTTACGGAATCTTTCATCTATCGGAACCTGACCAGACCTGTTCCAAATGCAACTGGCCTTAAATTCCAGACGCTTCACCGATAGACCTCACCCAGAGACTACCTACAATGGGAATAGACGAATGTTATGAACTGCTTTCATTTGCGCAAAAAAATGATAAAGCTCTTGAAAAATGTTATGTCAAATATTCACATTGTATATTGTTTTCACATAAACTTATGATTGCCTAGAAGGAAGTATTTTTTAAAGATATATATACTTTCAAAACTATGTAAGAAATTGACAAAGGCTTTTGTAATTTGGACGAGTGTTTTAATAAATAAGAAACTGGGCAATAAACTTATCAAAATATGTGGTAATTTTAATTAAGACTAATAAACAAGTCATGATGAATCCAGTAATATTAACTACGCATATAAGATTATCTCTTAACAAACGTAATTTCGTCACAGAATTCTTCTACGAAAATCCTCATGGTCGATGTAACCATAAAATGATTTTCCGATTTTCAGTGTGATGTTATGCTGTAGGTACTCATTGTCGTATTTGTTTAGGTTGTTTGACTAAGTCATCACGGACTATTTATTGTAACCTCAGACTTAAATTATTTATATCCCTGACATGATGACTCTAAAGTATTGACTGTTAAAATCAACTTCCATATATCATATGTACAAATTAATTATTTTAAAATTTTGCAACATGATGAAGGTCGGAATAAAGTTTTAATGTCCAAGACAGGATGATTTTATAACAAAAATAAAACAACTGCAGGTCGCGAGGAAGAAAATTGACGAATCCTACCAAAATTCATACTGTAACGACCTAAAAATGGTTTTAATACAACCTATATTGAATAGTTTTGTATTTGAGTGATATTTTACTTACAAAATTAATTTAAGTACCTTAATTAGGCCGATTTTTTATCAGCTTTGTCTGGGTAAAATGAGTGAAAGTTCTTTGATCATAAGCACTGTTTGCTCGACGGTAGTAGGTATACCAAGCAGGATGATGGATGAAGTGAGGATAGGTGAGGTAAATAATCAAGACAAGCAATACAGTAGCACCACTCGGTACCAACACATTTATTACAACCACGATTCTGCCCTGCTAAGCCGAAAGGCGCTATCTCTGAGATACACCTTTTTAGTTTTTTTTATACCATTCAATAGCTATAATAGTTTCGCATCTAATGGTATAATAGAAATAGCGCTATCTAACTTAAAACATTTAAAACGCACTGAGAAGTATTTTAAATGCAATACAATTACATAAAATGCAATTTACAAAAACTCGATTTTCTCAAAACTTACTCTGATTGAGATATATATTAGCGGATTACATTAATAATAATAATAAATAAAATTGTTTATTGAATTACTTATTGTACAAATGAATAACTAAAGACTAATTATGCAAATAAATGTAAAATATAACACATATACCTGAACTAGGAGAATCCTGTATTTCAGGTAAAAAATACTAATTGTAAAGGTGGATATATGATTAAATTATAAACAAAACAAATAATTAAACAATAAAATGCATATCATATACCAATACGCGAATCATATACCTATTAGACAACATTTATTTTGGGATAATTAATAAATTCTCTGTATGATCATAGACATATTTTGAAAGAATTCTCGGAGAATTTTCTTAACCTTTATGTAACAAAAATGATATATGGCTAATTTGGCGTTTAAGTTATTGTACAAAAATGGCACAAGAAACACAAAAAATCTGGAAATAAACACATGTTTTGATGATACAATTTTTTTTCTTTCAATAACAAAAATTATTATCAATAACAAATTAAAATATCATTTTTTTTGTGAACAATGGATTCTTTATGTCATAATTTTTGTTTTTTAATTTTTTGTTGTCTATAAAATCGTATACCTATGTGAAGTTGAATTTTGATTCAAATTTTTAAGCATAAATTGCAATTACGAACTACATCGAATTAATGAGCTGGAACAAGCAAGAACATTGAAACAATTTTTGTTATCCTGTGTACTAACTAATTAGAACATGTTATTATAAAATTTCCGTCAACACGGAGAAAGTATTATTTGTAGTTTAATTCTGCGAATGGAATGTTACGCGTTACACATTTTCATATATTGCACATTTATTGACGCATATAAGTAGTGAAAAGGCAGGTTTGGGTGCGCGTTTAGTATGCAAATCTATAGAAAATAGGTCTAATAATAGGTCTGTAGTGATTCCAAGACAGGATCGACTAAGATTTTGTAACGATGGGGCACTAAAAGTATGGTCGCATATAAAAATGCTTTTTCATCAATCAATCATCAAATTATTTTTTTCACCCTAAACTATTAGATTAATGGCAAAATGTGATATGACAATATTTTATTAGGACAATAGGATTGCTCGATTGGCATTTTTTTAGAGAGGTATTGTGAAAAAAAATCCAATGTTCGCAGTATCGCAGATCCGACTCACTGTGCGTCGCAAAGTTAAGATAAATATAGTGTACCTGCCTGTCCTCAATTACGTCAATATTTAATGTTCTTAAGTGATTTCCCGAATCCCGAAAAGGTCCAGGACCTAAAAAATATTATGGTAAGGTAGTCTCCATTTACTGTCTATGTCCTTGAAGTTTAGGTAAAAAAATTACCTATTCCGAACCCTGTTCATCAGTCAAAGGCTTTAGAAATGTCCAAAGACACTACAAGGGCTTCGCCATGCCCTTCTATAATCACGGTCCATAAGTGAGAGGCGTACACAAGAAGATCACTGAGGAGATCATTGTGTCTAAGGTAGGACAGGAGACAGTTGTTAAGACACGGTCCATAGTCTCGCAGAATGACTGGATAGGTATATGGTTGACAAGGTCAGCTCTGCTTCCTTTTTTAAGCACAGGCTGCACGTTCGCAATGTTCCACGACCTTGGAACTACACGCCAGTCTCGTGTGAGAGTTAAAAATTTACTGCAACTTGACTACTGTGTTGTACTCATAGATATTTCCTATATCTATGTTTGTACTGCTAACGTATGTGGTAATAAACTGTGTGACAATAACCTGGCTTGTATGGCCACGCGTTGCTAAAAAGTTTACCACTGCATTTTTTAATTTGTATAATTCAAGGTATTAAAATGATCAATGTTTTGTATGTACTTTCGAACTAATTACTGTGAAAAGTGTTTAAACGTTTATTTAGTTATTATATTACACTTAGTTGCAATCAACTGACATTATTTGACCACCGGCTGACCGAACTGATAACGAAAAGTGAGTAGACCAATTATTAAAATAATTCCTGACAAAATCAATGACGTGGTGGTTTCCCTCGACGTCTCCCTTGCGGTTATATTTCAACATATATAACACACAGAAAATTGTAGAATTAAGAGGACATAATGTGATGTGAGAAAATAAAAAAATGAAAAATAAAGTACTGAATGAAACTATTACATATATTCTCGTTTATAAATGGATATTTTTTTTAGTTTATTGGTTCACTTACAGTTACTACAATATAACAACTATAAATTCAATTTGTTGAAGATCTTATCTAAATTGCACAACTACTCATGAGTGAACACAGCTTGCAAAAATAACGTAAAATGTGAATTATATAGATTTTAAAAACAGCAACTTAAATTAAAAAATAAAGGAAAGTAATACTAACAAAAACAATAAATACAAGTGAACTTGGACAAGGGGTCTTGGACAGCATCAACCCAGATGGGGGCAAAAATAGAAGGGGGCCGGAATTAAAGCCCTAAAGTCTTACGGAATGGTGGCACTAAAGGAGCAATAGCAGACCTAGGGTATCTTGAGGGAATTTTGAAGTTAAATTTGGCTAACAGTTGTGGACAGACTACGTGCGAAAGCAAAAGGAATTAAGTCATATATATAAATAAAAATAATCACATTATTTGCAATAAGATAAATTCAGTATTTTTTGTATTTTAAAATTGTGTTTTATCAATTTCGCAAATTTCAGTTGCGATAGTATTTGGGTGCAAGTATACTTGACAACTAAACTTCGTCACATACTACTTATTGGCAGCAACCGTTTTCAAGGTCTGATTAATTGTGCCAATTGTAAAACATACGCCATATACTATAAATCTATATAAAATATACGCTGATTAAGTATTAGACTCTAATAGTTTGTGATTTGTTACAGGCTATAGTCTACCCGAAAGATAACAAATCCCCATACTGAACCGGCAGATTATCAATCGCAGTGAAGCTACAATGTAACGAGTACACTGCCATATTCTATTTGAAAGTAGGAAACACAATAATTTAGTACTTTAGTAGTACTTACAAGCGTTAATAAGTGTGTCATTTAAATTCTGTTTGTCAAATATTATACTACTTCTATAAAACTTGAAATCGTAGCACTGCCGTCCAACCTAAGGCCGCTATATAAGCGGTTTTTATACAACATTACACAGGGAACACCAGCTCAATGCGTGTGTTTTTTAAGGAGAGATTCTACCTTTATTTGAGAGAGCTACTAAAATTGTTGTTTAAGCCCTATATTCCACACATTTGCGTCCAGTAGCTATAAACATTTGGAGCGGATATCCCTCTATTCTGGCAGATATTATGGTGTCGCTATGCATGCCCCACTGATGGATCTCCACGAAGTGAGGCTTTCAAATAGTTTTTCTTTTTCTTACTAACTTTGACAAGAGGACTCTGATAAGAGTTTGCAAATTTTGAAACTACTTTCGCGTTGTTTAAATTACTCTCACAAATTATTTTAAGATGTATGTATTAAACAAAAACAACGACTTATTATATACACACACACACACACACACACACTGCAATTTCCTGCCAAAATTCTGAAATTAAAACACATTACACCCTTGTTTAATACACTTTTAACAGCTGTTACAGTTGCGCTTGTAATAATTTTACGCTTGAACACCTCTGCGTAAGATATCGTCGCCGCATGTATAGCGCACTCACCTATCATGACTCTCACGTGAGCGCTGAAGTATCTATATTTATCCGGGAGGAGATCGCGGCTTGGCTCATTCACTCCAAGCCTCCAAGGTAGACGTACATTAGTACGCTAGTAAAACACTTTATCTTAATCTAAAATTATGAAAATCAAGAAAAAAGAAAAGTGAGTATTATATTGTTTTTAGCAAAGCGAATTTAATTGCAATATGTTGATATGGTACTTTTGTTTGCAAGAAAGTGATTGTATTTACTGGCATTTGTTATTGTTTGCAAAATTATTTCTAGTGCAAGGGAAATATACCTACAATTTAATGCACTTTATTTTTTTTTAGAAAACCTGAGGAGCCCGTTTTGGGTTATGTCCAAATTGTAAGTACTATCAGAAATTCTAAAATCTCTTCTATATCAATGTGCATGACAATACTACGAGTTAGGTGAAGACAAGCAATAATTTTAAATTCAGTTCAGAATCCAGAGCTAGATTAAAACTAATTGGTTTTAAACCATTAAAACCAATTCTATAGCTATCCAAATCAACAACTTGTATATAAAGTTAAATTTCTTATTTGTGGATATAAAATGAATTTAGCTAATTTATTGTAATAAGATCAAATATATAACTTAAGTTAATTACGCCACCTTCTACTTTCATTTCTGTTACAATATAACCTTTATTTAATTTTTAAAAAACATTCTTTTATACTGTTTCCTGTCATAATTTTCTGTGTTTTAATTAAGAACTATGAGTAGCATTCACAGCCTTATTTTTAAGTTCACCGTACAGATTTATAGTAATACTCGCTAATGATTTGTCTCAACTAAATGTAAGTTAATTTTACAAAATTTTCATATTCTTCTTCTTGGCGTGTCGACTCTGACGTTTATATTTGTGAGGATTAGTACTTAGCGATTGAGACAGCATTATCAGTTGCGTTGTATAGGCCCTCGCGTGTGCAGGTGTAGAGACACGCAGGGCAGGACGAAAGATATGCCAAAGTCTTCTTCTTTCAAATTTTTATGAACCCATATTATAAGTGCGTTCAACAGCTACGTCCCGGGGGACCTGCCGCTCCTTGTCGTGAATTAAAAAAGTTTTATTGTAACCTAAAACAATGTTAATTACCCTGATGTTGCTTAACAATATAACTGGAACTTAATAAGATATTAAAAAAACGATTAGAGAGGGTTGTAGAGCTCGTTTCCGTGATCCCAGATTTAATAACTCAATTTCGCTAAAAGTGTAGATTATGTTAATTATGATAAGGAGGGCAGTACGTCCTATACTTATTGCATGAATTCTTTGCGGTTACAAGTCAAAATGTAAAAATTATAATATTTAACGTATCAAGTTTCGGTACGCAACATGCCTGGAGATATGCGCGACGGTGCTGGGCGTCATATTTGGCCTACTGAGCGCCGGTGGCATCTGTTACAATATGGCTAACTACGGCGAACTCAGCACCATCTTCGTAGAACGTACCTCCTACCCTGAAGAGATGTCCAGTTACCTGCCACTACTTGAACTCTTCGGTGGAGGAAGGAGACTGTAAGTTTTTTTGCCATTCGTTGGACTCACAGATTACGCTGCGTCATACAAACCTTACTAAACCAACAAAATTACAAAAGATGCTGGTTGCCTATCTCCTATTCTTAACACATTCGCTGGAAGATATATGATGGCTCTATTGAAACCCATCGTAAAAATATACAATTGAATAAATGGTTAAAGAGCCGAATGCATCGTATTACAAAAGATGATTTAAAAAAAAATTGGAAAAAATTACTACAACACTCACGACCCTGACTAGTAAAAAATAAGAATAGTTGTGGTGTCGATGGTATTATAGTTATGTACGTACTATGTCGTGTAGTGATAGCGTATTTGACCACATAGGCAGAATGCGTCCTTAGAGGAGAATATGGCCGCGCTGATCGAGGACGGCCGGGCATTGGCAGTGGGTACCGTCGTCAGCGTAGTCATCTCGATGGTCTTCTGTATGCTGTCTGTCGCCCTCGTCAACTGGAGCGCTTTGAAACAGGTAAGACAGTATACATAAATACGGAGTAGAGTCATTTTTGGCTGCAGTGCACAAATATCACATTAGACTGCTATCAAACCCTGTCAACGATTCAGAAACTATTTATAATAGAATACATAGAGTGTAACGAATATAAAGAAAGAAACATAAATAGTTTATTTGGTAACATAGCACTCGGCTTATAAATAATAATAAAAATAAAATAAAAACACTCAGGATAAACAATAAAATAAATACTTTTAGGTACATTTCAAATATTACCTATGTGATCTAAACTCAGCTTTGTCGAACCTGGATAAATGAAAAAAATTATAACTCTTCATTCAAGTAATAGACTCTAGAGACGGAGCTGAATAAAATAAAAAATGATTAGGCGTTTGAGAATCTATTGACATGTATTTGTATCTGTGATAAAGTGGCTCCGATTACTCAGTAAGCTCAGCACGACTGCCAGTGCTGTTAGATGCCCGGGTAAACAGAAAAATTCTCTTAAAAGATGATCTCAAGAAACCAACAGATTTGCAATTTTGTAATGGTAACCACCATTTCGTCATTTCAATATTTTATAGCAGCGAAACGGAAGCTATCACGTGAGGTAGGCCTGTGGACACCACATTAGGAATTGCAAGGCGCACGAACGATGGGGAATACGAAAGCTCGAGATTTAGAGTTCCAAGGGCAACTCATGTCGCGTATCCATAGTCTATTAACGGGACAATATAAAATCGACTGGGAACAGAGAAACAAAAACCTGTGTAGATATTTTGGACACGTTGTACGACTTTTCTCGTTTAAGGCGCTCCTTAGATTATCTCAGCCCGCTGGCTGAGACAATCGCCTGTAAATCAGTCAGCGTAATTTAATTTGGAAAGATTAAGTGCATTGAACAAATTTATTAACACGTCGCGCGTCGATCCCTTTTCAACATCCTTCGCGGTTAATATATTTTCCACAACGACAAACGACTAACTAACACCAAACAAAATAATTGTGTAAAATAAATATTTTGGAACTTTGTCCACTGAACATTTTGAGCATACAACCAAAATAATTTTCGTTTTGCAGAATTCGAGGAAAGTTTTGGCCATACTTAAGAGCTATTACCTAATTAAACGTTAAAATTAATTTGAAAATAAATATGTTTTACAGGTGTAGTAGCTTAGCAGGTGTAGTCTTTATTATAATAATAAAAATCAAGATTACATTCAACTAACATGATTTCAATAATAAGCAAGAATAAGTAATAACATTAAAATAACAATTGTTTTAAAGATATGGTTTTGTAATGTTCCACTTCAAAGTAAAACACATTGTGCAACTCTAACTTACCGTAAGAAAATTATTTCACAACAATCCATCACGCATGCACAACGAACAGTCGAGAGACAATGCGAAAAGCGGTTCCTTTCAATACACGCCTCGTTGAAGAGGCAATAGAACAAGTCCGGGATTCCAAGTGATACGTGAAGACCCTCGAAAATCATTTGTTCAAACTGACAACCTCTGATGCCCCAAATGCCTCTTCTAAGTCAAAGATACTTGTCGAGTTGGAAGACTTCTACATCAGCGACATATTCACATATAAGTAAATGGTGAAGCTCTTCTTGAAGGTCGGCACACTAAAGCAAGCTGTTAGCAGTAGAGCTCCTTGTGAAAGAGTTTGTCCAGAGAAGTACTGCCATCTTACCATACCTATTTCTGCCGGTAAGCAGTAACACCACGCTCCGGTTTTGTAGAGTGAAATTACAAGCGCATGGGACTTGTCAACCTTTGTCGCAGAGTAACAGGGCGCAGTGGCAGTGCACCTTTGCGATTTAAAGCTCTGAGTGGCACTGCAACTATCATGGACAGGCGTGTCGCTTACAACGACGCACACGAGTTGTTCGTCCCGTGATTACGTATCATAAAAAAGCCACATATAATATAGCACAGTATAAGTACAGCACAGTATAATCATCCTTCAGGTTCTACAATTGGCGTTACTAATTAATGAATAACGCATTTTGTTTTATATTTGTAATCTTAGAAGTATACCCAAGCATGCATATCAGCATTCGTATCGTAAATTGAAACCATTGTATTAATTGACGGCCTTCTCGTTTTGTGTTCAATTACTTGCGTATTGATCGATCAATACATCTGAAACCCATAACAGTACTGTAGGGTACTCGATATTCCATTTATTTGCCACTCAGAAAACACAAAACATACGGATAAAAATCTTACATATAGATAATAACCAAAACAAACATAATACAGATTTGGTTACTCTTTTTGGGAACTCTGTGTATGCTCAGCTATTTTCAACCAGAACCTCTCTGGCAGGAGCTACGATATCACGATGGTATACCAGATTATTTAAGATATCTTCGAGGAGAGCAAAAGGTGAAACTAAATATTAAAAATAATAACTTGCATAATATAGACCGATAAGGGCTGTCTATTTTAAGACACAAAATCATTTGTTTTCATATAAAATCACAAAAAAGACGTATTTTCTAAAATTATTTTGACAAAATTTACACAACTACGCACTTTACTAAAACTTTTTACAATGCTTTTTTAGAATCATATATTTTAACAATAGATTCTTTTTATAATTTTACTAACTTAGCATATAAATGTTAAGGAAAATAAGTATAAAATTCTGTAAAAATTTGGTAACACAAATGTGCGAGTATGTCCTAATACAACAATAAAATAAAACCGCTAAGTTGTCAAAGACATTTAGCCAGTCATATTTAAAGATACGTGTTGTGTGTAGATTTATTTACTGTTGTGTACTTTTCGCAATTACAATCGAAAAAGTCTGTGGATATTATTCGTACAACAGAAGATGATATTTATTTTCTTCTTCAGATGACGAGAATTCGAACAAAGTTCCTCCAGTCGGTGATGCGACAAGACATGGCCTGGTTTGACACGGATTCTGAATTCAATTTAGCCTCAAAAATGTCCGAGTAGGTAGTACTTTTCTCTAACTACCAATTTAGTGTTAAACTAAATACGTGTGGCGCACTATAAGTTTACGGAATGAATAAGAAAAAAATACTATAAATGGTCAGAAATTAATTTATTGTATCTCAAAATATTCTCCGTTAGCGTTAATGCACTTTTTCAAACGAATGAACCAATTTTGAAAACATTTATGCCACTCCTCCCTGAAACATATTTTTCATACTCTTCGACAGCCTCTTCAGGTGATGAAAATCGTCGACCGCCTAACTGGTTCTTAATTTTTGGAAATAAATGAATGTCACAAGGTATTAGGTCGGAACTGTAGGTGGGATGGCTCATAAGGTCAACGTTGTTCACCTTCAAAAATTCATTTGTCTGTCTGACCGTGTGAGAGCGGGCATTATCGTGGTGCAAGATAATACGGCGTTTACAGTTATTTTTACGGAGTTTGTCATTAACTTCCAGCAAATAAATGGTCGTGTATCAAACACTATTCACGGTACAACGATTCTCCAAAGCGACAGTAACCACGTGTCCACCACGTAACCACGTGTCCGTGTAACCAGTTTTATTAAAAAAAGAAGCAATCATTCCCTTAGATGCACTTTGCACGCGCGCCACTTTGGTTGGTTTCAGCTCATCTCGAAAGACCCATCACTCGATTGTTGCTTTGTTTTGGGATCGCAACTATAAATCCATGTTTCGTCACCTGTTACTATGTCCCACACCAAATTTGACGCCCCTTCGTTGAATCTGGTACGCATGGCATTGCACCAAGAGACGCGATCCGTTTTTTGAGCCTCAGTCAAATTGTGTGGGATCCACCGAGAGCACAGCTTTCTCACACCCAAATGTTTGTGTAGTATCGATTGTATTTAGCTCATGCCTATGCCTAAAGATGCCCGACCCTCATGGTATGTCATATGCCTGTCTGTTTTGATCATACGGCGCACAGCATCGATGTTTTTTTTGTTCACAGCAGTGGACGGGCGACCATCACGAAATTCGTCACTGATATTCACACGACCGCGTTTGCATTCTGCAAACCAGCTACAAATAGTCATCTTGCATGGTGCTTCATCGCCAAAAACCGTTTGAAGCCGAGCGAAGCTCCACTGAGCTGTTAAATTACACTTCAAGTCGTAGAAAATCATACTACGAAAATTTTTACGAGTTAAATCCGTGGTGATGTACACAACTAATTTCTAAAATGACGCCACAATGTAAAAACAAGTGACAATCAGATGAAACAAACTGTATTCTACAGCCAAAGAGTTCCATTTTCAAATGTTGTAGTTACTTTTTAAATATTGTTTATGTAAGTGGCCAGTTCCGGAAACTTATAGTGCGCCCTATGTATAAGCAAAATTTTAATTTCACAAAATATTTGAGCATTCCTGCAATTTCAATAAGTCATTTCGTTAAAGTTGTGTTATATTCTAATTTAATATTAATTTCGTGTAAATATATAGAATAATCCTGAAGCTTTGTCTAATTGTGTCAAAAGAATTGGTAACACTTGCTGGTTAGTGTACTGTACATTATTTGGCAGGAATATGATGAAATTGAAAGATGGTATGGGCGAAAAGCTGTCCATAGTGGCCAACCTGGTGGGCACGGCCCTTATGTGTATCGGCACGGCGTTTCCTTTGGGCTGGGAGCTCGCACTAGCCTGCGGAGCCGTGGTACCCTTCTCACTTATTGCTGCTGTTGTCTTGAGTAATGTAAGTTCGATTCAGCTGCAACTGCAAACCATGAAGAGTGTGAACCGATGTTGGCTACAACTTATAACTTCCAAAAGTCTCACTACTCATGGTCCGTTATGTATTCAAGCCTAAATGAATAGATTATACATCATGCAAGTTTTGTTTATGACTATTTCAGTACCAAACGCGTTCTTCGGTGAAAGAAATGGATGCATATAGCGTAGCAGGCAAACAAGCCGAGGAGGTTCTTAAGTCAGTGAAAACCGTCGTCGCCTATGCCGGGGAGGAGAAAGAAATTGAAAGGTTTTTGTCTGTTATGAATATAACACAATCATTTTTCAGGTTGAAATTTTATATTTATGTTTATAACACCGAAATATTCAAAGACGCTATTCCATTGTAGTGAATTGTAACCAGAATCAGCAGTACCAATTACTATCACTTAGCTACGTTTACGCCTATAAAAACAAAGATAGATAATTATTTATTTATATACTGTCGTTCTTTTCAAATTTGCTTTTCCAGTTTTCTTTGTAATCAGTTGGATGAAACGGTTAAACGAATATTTGTTCGTCATCTCACACATTTGTTGTTATAACGTAGGTCTATAAAAGAAATGAAAAGCTACGTATATACTCTTTAAAACAAATTTCAAAGTTTATGCGTGAAACGGAGAATATTTTGAGAAACAATAAATTCATTTCTTTCTTTCATTCCGTTTTTTTCTTTCATTTCAATTCTTTCATTCCGGAAACTTATAGTGCGCCATAAGTTTCCGGAATGAAAGAATTGAAATGAAAGAAAAAAACGGAAT
>NW_020653200.1:15004994-15030804 GCF_003589595.1 Hyposmocoma kahamanoa | reverse complement strand
ATAAGTTTCCGGAATGAAAGAATTGAAATGAAAGAAAAAAACGGAATGAAAGAAAGAAATGAATTTATTGTTTCTCAAAATATTCTCCGTTAGCGTTAATGTACTTTTTCATACGAGTTAACCAATTTTGAAAACATATGCAACTTCTCCGTGACAATCTCTGAAACATATTTTTCATACTCTTCGACAGCCTCTTCAGGTGATGAAAATCGTTGAACCGCGTAACTGGCTCTTAATTTTTGAAAATAAATAAAAGTCACAAAGTGCCCGGTCGGAACTGTACGCGTGATGGCTCATAAGGTCAACGTTATTCACCTTAAAAAATTCATTTGTCTGTCTGGCCGTGTGAGAACTGGCATTTTCGTGGTGCAAGATGATACGGCGTTTACGGTTAATTTGACGGAGTTGTCAATAACTTCCCGCAAATAAATGGTCGTGTACCAAACACTATTCACGGTACAACGATTCTCCAAAGCAACAGCAGCCACGTGTCCAGTTTTATTAAAAAAAGCAGCAATCATCCGTTTAGAGGCACTTTACACGCGCTTTGGTTGCTTTCGGCTCATCTAGAAAGACCCATATGCTCGATTGCTGCTTTGTTTTGGGATCGCAACTACAAATCCATGTTTCGTCACCTGTTACTATGTCCCACACCAAATTTGACGCCCCTTCGTTGAATCTGGAAAGCATGACATTGCACCAAGTGACGCGATCTGTTTTTGGAGCCTCAGTCAAATAGTGTGGGATCCACCGAGAGCACAGCTTTTTCACATCCAAATGTTTGTGTAGTATCGATTGTATTTAACTCATGCCTATGCTTAAAGATGCCCGACCCTCATGGTATGTCATACGCCTGTCTGTTTTGATCATACGGCGCACAACATCGATGTTTTTGTTGTTCACAGCAGTGGACGGGCGACCATCACGAAATTCGTCACTGATATTCACACGACCGCGTCTGAATTCTGACAACCAGCTACAAATAGTCATCTTGTATGGTGCTTCATTGCCAAAAACCGTTTGATGCCGAGGGAAGCTCCACTGAGCTGTTAAATTACACTTCAAATCGTAGAAAATCATACTACGAAAATTTTTACGAGTTAAATCCGTGGTGATGTAGACAACTAATTTCTAAAATGACGCTACAATGTAAAAACAAGTGACAGTCAGATGAAACAAACTGTATTCTACAGCCAAAGAGTTCCATTTTCAAATGTTGTAATTACTTCTTAAATATTGTTTATGTAAGTGGCCAGTTCCGGAAACTTATAGTGCGCCCTATGTAGAACCTATGGAAATATGAAGCTGCGTTATATTTCCATTGTCAATAATTATCACTGATTTACAAGTTTCTTTTCCACGGTAGGTTTTATTTTTACCGATATTGTTGGTTACACGCTCTATGGTCACGGGTTGACGGGCCAGCGGCAGATGACTGTTTTAAGGTTTGAACAGTCGCGAAGGACATTGACTATTCGACCTCTAAGCAGTAGTAACAGAATCAATTTGGGAAATGTACTTTTACCTGTTCTGTTGCCAACCCCCTCGATACGTGAAGCAAATAATTTCAAGTTAACTTAGATATCTACTTCCATTTCTACTATCGCACGTAATTATAGCTACTAATTGTGGTCAACCGCCTGTGTAAAAAAAAATTCAAGATGGCGAATCCAAAATGGCGGCCGAAGAAAAAACTTTCTTCGATGCGGCTGAAAATTGGCATGCGGGGGTCTTTAGGAGTGTTTAATCATAATTTGGGGTCAAAATTTTTTTTCGCCATTTTTTAATGTGGCTGCCATATAAGTGTTTTTTTCGTTAAAATAGCTGCCGAAAGAGACTCGCTCTGTTTCAGCTGGAAATTGGCATGTGGAGGCCTTTAGAAGTGCCAAATAATAATTTGTACTCAAAATTGGTTTTTCGCCATTTTCAAATATGGCCGCCATACAAGCGTTTGTTGGCAGTAGAAAAAAAATTGTTCTGATCCCTTCCAAAATGGTCATGTGGGAGTCTCTAGGAGAGCTTGATAATAATTTGAAGCGTCCGCACGATGTAGTGAAAATAATATCTTATTTACTTAAACAACTTATAGCGTTGTTGCATCTCGACCGTCTCTCTGTTAGATTCTTTTTTATTGAAAGCTATGCCAAAAAGAAGTATGAGAAGTATTTAGGGAAAGAATGCCAGACAATCACTTCAAACTTCTGGTCTCAAACTAGGGAATTTCCTGTACTATGAGTAGCAGAGTAGCGATAATTCTGAAGGCTACCCAGAATACCCTGACCAGGACCAACTTTAAAAATATTTTTTTCATAAATTGGTGAGCCAATTTATGAAAAAAACAAGGGAACATAATAAAAAATAAGGGATCGAATCTGGAACCTCCTCATCAAGCGCCCATAGTACTAATCGCTGTGCCACCGAGCATTAGTACACCCCATAATCTGAAAGCGACCACGCTCCGCAGGCCGAGCCCTACCCCACCTACGGTGGGGTATAGGGCTCGTATATAATATAAGTCAATTACGTACACAACGCGGATTGTGGCTAGTGCATTTGTTTGGATTACTTTATAGTCTTATCTTTACAGCGCGCAGTTAAAAGGTTGAATATGTTTGCCCATGTGAGCGGCTTTTCAAATAGAATAATTATCATTTATCATTTCATGAGTGGCGTACAATGAGTTTATTATCGTATTTGCTTTCATTCATTTATTAAGATGAATTAAATTTCAGAGAGTACTTGAGATACTGTAATATTAAGATACCGTACTCGTAACAGTACAGTTTTGTTGCTTGTTTTTTCCATATTAAACGAAGACCACTGACCTCCTGGTTCATCAGTGATAATAACTAATTCACAATTTGTCGAGCGTAGTAGCAAATATCTTTTTTGTCTATTTGTAGGTGTTGTCAGTAGGAAAATAAATTAAATTGCAATAAAACAGGTATAGGCGGCTACTACAGCCTGCGGAACAATTCGGTCGCAAACGGGGACTTTACACGGGCCTCGGCAATGGGTTCAACTGGGTGCTCACTTACACCCTTAACACCATCGGATTAATGTACGGCTCACGACTCGTCGTAGAAAACATGTACAAGCCTGCCGATCTCAAGATTTATGTCGTCGGTGATGTTTTTGCTGTAAGAGACTTTTCTAATTCATATGAACCCTGCATTTTTTTCTATAGTACCTAACATCGAAAAAACATTTTAATACGGTCCTAACTTTACAGGTAATGTTCAGTATGTACATGGCAACGCAGTCCATAACGTTTTGTGTGCCACACATGGAAGGTTTTGCAGCGGCTCGAGGAGCCGCCACCAGCGTCTTTAATTTGATAGAACGTGAGCCGGGCATCGATAGCCTCCAGGAAGGAGGATCAACTCCTAGACGAGTTATAGGAGATATAGCATTAGAAAATGTTCATTTCAGCTATCCCTCAAGACCCAGCGTAAAGGTGGGAATCGTATTGGAAGCTTTATAAATTTAATGTTATTTATAAAAGCGTCTCACAAACTGTTGTGTTTAATACAGGTTTTGCATGGATTTACGCTAAAAGTAACAGCCGGCGAAAACGTGGCCTTGGTCGGCTCTTCCGGCTGTGGTAAATCAACTGTATTGCAATTGTTGCAAAGATTGTATGACCCAAATACTGGATCCGTACAACTCGACGGAAAAGACTTAAGAAATTTAAATTTGGGATGGCTGAGATCTTCTTTAGGTAATTATGTGCACAACATTAGGTTCTTACCTAGTTGTGCTCTGATAATAAACAGATAATTCGGTGCCTACATATAATTAATATGCTGTGAATTGGTTTTATTAGGTGTAGTAGGCCAAGAACCAATTCTCTTCCGAGGCACGATTCGAGAAAATATTAGCATAGGCTGCCTAGAGGCGACCATGGAAGAAGTACAGAGAGTAGCAATTATGGCTTACGCTCACGATTTCATCACACGTTTGCCCAATGTAAGTGATATAACGAGGATACCTACTCTTTATTTTTTATAAAATACTTATTTTTTTACCCAAGCCACATTCATGCAGGGTTATGATACTATGATTGGTGAAAGAGGGGCGTCACTATCCGGTGGCCAAAAGCAAAGAATTGCGATAGCTAGATCGTTGCTACGAGAGCCTGCGGTGCTATTATTGGATGAAGCTACATCTGCTCTCGATCCTCATTCTGAACGACAGGTGCAAGCCGCACTTGACAGAGCCAGCAAGGGAAGAACTACTTTGACAGTGTCGCACAGGTATACCTACTTACTAGCACTGCTAAACAATAAGAATATAAACGTGAATTTATAATAAATGTAGAAAACGAAAACTTTTACCGTCTTTAACTGATACTTTGTTTGCAGATTGTCTACCATTGTAAATGCTGATAGAATCATTTGTATGGACCAGGGATCAATAGTAGAACAAGGCACTCATGACGAACTTATGGAAGCTAAAGGTAAAAAATACCGATAATGTAACACAATTTACAGGAACGAATACGAAAAATTCAAATAATATCGTATATTAAACGTTACAGGATTCTATCACAAGTTAGTAACAAGAGGCGATGAAGTCCTAGAGCCTGATGAAATTATGCCAGTTCCAGAGGAGGTAGAAGAAGAAGAAACACTCAGCCCGAGATTAGATATTAAGCGGAAATCCAGTAGAAGAACACGCAGAACACTCTCTTCGAGAAAAAGTAAGGGCTTTGACACTTAACCGACATTTTCTGAACTACAAATACGCAAATACTTAGAAACCACGATACAAAATAGCGTACTCCAAAAAGGCAATAAAATCACCATCTGTTAGCTAACCACTCGTGGACATCAATTTAATGATCCCAAATACGATAATTCTACTGTAAGTAATTGAGGAGCTGCGTTATTTGCAGACTCCAAAAAACGCAGTTGAAGAAATGAGAAAGTATTTGTTAATTTTCGAATCAAGTCAACTATACATATCTGTACCAATTTTGTGCTTGTTGGGGCTGGTCAAAAGCAATATTCTTACTAATATTCATTAAAGGACTATTTTTATTCGTATCTCCACAGGTTCTGTCGAGTGGATAGCAGCCCGAGGATCCATTTGTTCGATGATGTCAACTAGTGGCCACAGTTTCGGCTACAATGAGTCTGATGACGATGCCACCGAGGAAGATGAAGTAATATTTTAATTTTGTCTATCTATTAGTTTTACTATGAATTACTTTAAAATCTTAAAAATCTGACATCTTTCAGGAGATTAAACCGGTCAGCAGCTGGCAGCTTATGAAACTCAACGCGCCTGAATGGCCTTACTTGGTGACAGGTTCCATTGCTGCTTTCATTCAAGGAGCCTGCTTTCCAGTCTTTGCTATTCTCTTGGGATATACTACTGCGGTGAGGAATAATACTTATTGCAATACTTAATATTTAGTTTCTGGCCGCCACTAAATATTCTGCATGTTGACTTCTCCGCCTTTTGAGGCTTTATGGTTTATTTATTGACATTTTCAGGTATTTGCATATCCAGATGGCGCATTCATAATAGCTAAATGTGATTTATTCGCCGGATTGTTCATATTAGTGGCAGCAACGGCAGGAGTAACCATGTGCTTGCAGAGTGCCACCTTTACCAGCGCCGGCCTCATGATGACAAATAGATTGCGGGAGCAATATTTCTCCGGTTTACTGAGACAGGTCTCTACTATCTATTACCACACTCCTAGAGTTTCTTGCTCATTTTTCTCAGAGGAATCTGTTTTGCGAATGAGCAGTTGGGTTTAAGCAGTCCGTAATCAGTACGACGTAATTTGCTTACATATGAAATAAAGATTATTTGGCTTTGACACATATGACTGCAGGAAAATAAGCTTATGTCATGACTCACTAATACGTACCTATTCATTTACAGGAAATAGGTTACTTCGACAAAGAGTCAAATACTGTAGGTGCAATGTGCGCGAGATTAAGCGGCGATGCTGCTGAAGTACAGGGCGCTACGGGACTGCGCATCGGGCTCATCCTACAAGGCTTTAGTTCCGTATTCGTAGGCTTCATCATAGCCATATGCTACAATTGGAAACTCACCCTAGTTGGGACGGCTCTTTTACCTGTTGTTAGTATCATGTTTGGTTAATTTTTAACTTACTGAATATTTTTACTTTTTTTGACAAAATGTTGATCACATTTTTTATCCTCGTAGATGGTTGGAAGTATATGGTTAGAGGGTATAATATCACAACAGTCCCAGGCCAATGAACGCGCTGCAATGGAATCTGCAACCGCAATTGCCACTGAAGCGGTAATTGCCATCAGAACCGTACAAAGTTTAGGTATTCCAGTTCATTATTTGCAAAATGTTCATTGTATGTGTATGCAACGTGCGGAAAATTTTTGTTATTGCACTGTCATATATGTATGTTTGTAGGGGTTGAAAAAATTTTTCTTAGAAAATTCCAAGAGAACCTGGCAGAATCTACTGCTGCCGTGGCACAAAAGACGCGATGGCGCGGGCTGGTGATGGGGGCGGGGGTGTATGTTCCATTCCTGTGCTTCAGCGTCGCAATCGTCTATGGCGTCACCCTCATCGCCTACGAAGGTGTCCCATTCAGTACTGTATGGCTGTAAGTACAGTGCAAGTGACTACAATGTAATTAATTGGGGGAAGTTAAAATATCGTTGATATAGTTTACAATAGAATCCATTTATTTGCCAGCGTACAGTAATTGTAGAGATCTCCAGTAAAATTAAGTATAAGTAACATTGTATTCGACTCGCACACCTGTTCAAATATTACTGTTACTGTCATGTGGAACAGTTATTTTCACTTTGAACGCTACTTCCAAAGCTACGAAATTGCTCCATAATACAAGACCGTAACTGAGCATGGAAAACGTAACCGTGTAGGTTTTCAACGCAGCGTTTTGAGAGACAGTTTGCCTTAGTCTTTGCAATGTACAAACAAATCTATTTAATCTCACATAATCTTATGTTATGGATTTAAAACAAAAAAAAAAATGTGTTAACTTCGTGTACTGTATCAGCATTATATTGAATCTTAATAAATATAGGATGTGAGTTGTATGTACTATTTAAATTTCAGTTTTACTTGTAGTAATACTCAAGTCATTGAAGTCTATCCAAATTATAACATCATCTTTATGCTTTAATATAAAGAAACAAGGAAACGGGCTTAGTACTCTAGTTTGGGGAATTATAGCATTAGTCGCTAGTAGTTTGTGATCTGAAATTTTGTTTTTCAAATATATTGTTACAATTGTTTTTATTTTGTAATAATTGCACTTATTTCTATATATTGTGTTCGCTTTTTAAGTAGTTTTCGAACCAATCATGGTTGTTCCCCTAATACCATACATTTCAGCCTGTGTACTCTTGTACGTGAATTTTAAATGGTTAACAAAATTGAAAGCCTTTAGGAATTCAAATTTTTAGTGGTATATTTACCTAAAAATGAAGCTCTTTCAAATATTTTGGACAGAATTGATATTAAAGTTATGGACCTATAATTATTTGAACTTTTCTTATCGTCTTTCTTAAAATGGGGTTTGACAAAACACATTTTTAGTTGTTCTGGAAAAAGACTATAAGTGGATAACCGGTCTATGGAGCACATACTTTAAGTATTTTAGTAGTTATACTGTCGTAAGCATTGGATTTATTGTTTTTAAATACTAAGTTTTTAAGGAGTAAGATACTTTTTAAAAATATTGTATGGAATTTATTATTTACTAATATTTTTTCATTCATTAGATGTGGTCATGCGTCTATGGATCAAACTATCTTGATTTGTCAAATCTAAAATATTATGATTAAATATAGTATAAATGTCTACTGGATTTGAGTATGTGTTATTTTTATATCGTATCTGTTTTTAAGTTTTTTATAAATATCACGGTTTGATGTTTTCAGAGTAACTCAATCCATCATGTACGGTGCTTATATGCTGGGGCAATCGCTTGTTTATGCACCGAACTTCAAGTCAGCTTTAGACTGTGGGGCCAGAATCCTTTCTCTTATACATAGAGAACCTAAAATAAAGACTGAACCCGGCGTGACGGATAAAAAAGATTGGGTAAGGGCGGCTAACACCACTCAAGTGAATATCCTAGTTTTGCTGTAAGTTCATTGCTTAAATATATCTTGAAATAAGTTTAAACGTTATTTCGAACTCAGGCCGCCACTGGAAACTTCAGCGTGATGGATGTCGAGTTTAGTTATCCGACTCGCCCGAACCAAAAAGTTCTTAGAAGCCTGAATCTGAAAGTGGAAGCTGGTAAAACTGTGGCTCTTGTAGGCTCATCTGGTTGCGGTAAATCAACTATTCTTCAGCTGATGCAAAGGTTCTATGATCCGATTTCTGGTAATATTGTAAGTGTAATATTGTAATGAGTGGGTACTTACTCACCATCGAGTATATAACCACAGAGACAAAATAAGGGCCATCCATCCCTGGCAACTTATCAGGCAAATGGGCCTTATATAACTCTTTTAAATATCAACTCTCGTTTGCGCTGTAATCACAAATTAGAAAACTGAAATAGTACAGCGCCAACGACTGACCTGTGTGTATGTCTCCGTATATTCCAAAAATATTCTTTATTTATTATAATAAAGGTATTATCTCTAACTATATGGGCTGTCCTTTTCGGAGGTGTGGGAAAAACAGCAAAACATTTAATTACAAAACAAACGGAATCACATTTCATCGGTAATTAAATATTAAAATACGTAATTTTGCAATTATCGTCCATTATAGCAAAACTCAAGTTAAACTGGTCTTTTGAAGTGAAACATTTGACAACACCCGTCAATTGTTTCGAATTCCGACTGGCCAATCGATTTGGCAGAAAAGTTTTCAAACAAATTAAATGACATTTCGTCTCTACTTCTGGTTATATACTCGATGTTACCCACTCACTTATGGTAGATATAAGTACTTGTTTATACGTAGCACTTGTTAATGTCAGTAAACTTGTATCTGCATAGGAGTTAGATGGAGTTCATATTAAGAATAACTTGACTCTACCGCGTCTGCGGCGGCAACTCGGTGTGGTGCAGCAGGAGCCTGTGCTGTTTGACCGCACGTTAGCCGAGAACATCGCGTACGGCGACAACAACCGCAAAGTGACAATGCACGAGATCGTGGCTTCCGCCAAAGCCGCAAACATTCACAACTTCATTGTTTCTCTGCCTAAGGTGAACCGACGAGCTTATGCAGCCGTTGCATGATGCAGTAGAGAAGTAGTAAATCTCCTGTTATTGCAGGGATATGACACCAATCTGGGCGCAAACGGAGCGCAACTGTCGGGCGGACAGAAACAGCGCGTGTGCATCGCCCGTGCGCTTATCCGTGCGCCTAGATTATTGCTGCTGGACGAAGCCACCTCCGCACTCGATGCCAACAGCGAGCGGGTCAGTACAGCCGCACCGCTATATTGAGCCACCTTCATTGTGGTGCACTCAGTTTACTACGCATGTGTTTGCAGACCGTATCCGAGGCCCTGGAAAAGGCTGTCAAAGGACGGACGTGCATCTCCATCGCTCATCGGCTGTCTACTATAAAGGATGCTGATCTCATTTGTGTTGTAGACAAAGGTACAATACATTGCACTCTCCATACATTGGGTGTTGTCAGTTTGGTAAACGGCTTAAAGTTTACTGTTTGTGATTTTTATCTAAATATTTGCAGGACGAATCGTGGAGCGTGGTACGCACTCGGAGTTGATTCAGCAAAGAGGCATATATTGGCGAATGTGCAAGGGGCAACATATGGCGTGATCAGCAGTGGGTCACTTCTCTTGAAAAATTCTGCACTTGTTATTCACATCCACACTAAGACATGTATAAAAACCATAAATTAAATTGTATACATCTGTAGGATATACTTTGTTAATTTTATTTGTTTTATACGATACAATAAAAAACTTAGTATTTTTTTGCCGAACCTAACCAAGTTGGACAAAATAAGAGGTAATTCACAAAAATATGATTCTACATAATCCCTTTTCAGGGAGATAAAAGAACGCAACAATCGCTAAGAGACTCCCGAAACTCCTTGTGTTTACGATGACTCCCTTGGGTAGGTTGGGTGTCTAAAAAAGTTTCTTGTACAAAATGAAAAAAAAGCAAAAACTGTATAGGCATATCAGCTTAGACTAGTCATGACTTTGTCATTCGAGAGATCAAACTACGATTTCACTGGTGATATTAAAGGCAGAGACGTGACCTTTAGGAGATGCTGACCAGAAAAATGAAAAAGTAGCATAAATCTTTTTATTTAGGTATTTACTTGGGTCAACAAACAGTAGACACAATTAAATATGTAATGATTGTGTCTCCAATGAAAAGTGGTGATGCACCTCAAGAATAAATTAATTTGGCCCCGATAACCAAGGTGGTGGATGATTCCATGAAAAGGTGTGCAGACATTGTACCACACCGGTAATGGTTGTGTACTCTATCAACCCTTACAGGTCCTACTGCTTAACACAAGTATAAATAATACCCTATATGCATGTCCACTTGAGCCCCGATGCGGGTTTACAGACTATGCTGGTGTTTTAGAGACTGTACGGAGTATCCGTACTCTTATAAATGATAGTATGATAACTGTTTAGTGTGTTTATTTGATATATTGATTTACTACTAAAGATGATACATTTGATAGGTGTGAAATGAGTGCACTGCGCGATGGCTGATTGTGAACTGATTTAAATTACAATATGGCGTAAAGTGCTGATGGAGCGCATTGTCGGTCGTAGACCGTACATCTTGCCCACCGCGAGAAGCAAAGAGAGTGAATGAGATGAAACTGATAATGAATTATGCTAATGATACAGAACTATATGTTAAACTTATAAATTTCACAACATTCAATGCTTATTTATATTGTCACAGAACATTGGTTCGCGAAAAATAGGCGACGTCGATTTGTTTTGTTGTGTCGTCTTCGCCTTCTTTGATACAGTTGTCATCTCTATAGACTCACTCCGGTCCCCCCGAGTTGTTGATCTTCTGCTGTTGCGTTGAAAGAATTGCCGCCGTTGAAAATTTCAGGCACGTCACATGTTCGTGTAACGTGCGAATTGTTGCTAAGGCATCGTGGCTGCTCGGAATTTGATGCCTTTTGTTGCGTCGTACCGCTACTGGGTGTCGAATTGCTTGACTTTTGATATGCCTCGTGTAAAATTGTATTGTGGCTTCCGTTGCACTCACGACATTTTTTACTGGAAATACATGCCTTCCCATTGTGAGCGAAAAGGCAGTTTTCGCAGAAATTAAATTTTTTGATAGTTGATTGCTTCATTATCGGGGTCATATTTAAAAATTGATTGCAATGGTATATTCCATGCTCTTCGCCACACACTGGGCATTTTCGATTAAATTTCTTAGCAAGTGACTGCTTCGTAACTACTTGATTACTCAGAAATGGACGCTTAAAATTGTAGTTTGATTTTTGATGCTGATATCCCGATGTTGATGGTCTGTTGTTTTGATAAAATGATGATTGAGACTGTGGGCCATCTTGCTTTCGGCGCGCAGTCTCCATTGTTGTGAATTTGCTCTCTAAGAATTCAAAAAAATCCTTCAACTCGGGTAATTCTCTTTTGTTTTTCACTGAATCCATATAGTCGTTATATGTCTGAGTGTCTAATTTCAATGATAAAAGGTGCACAATGAGTGGGTCCCATGTGTGGATATCGACGCCTAGATTTTTAACAGCGTTCAGGCACTCATTGGCTGTGTCGTGAATCTTCTTGATATGAGTCACTGATTGTTGCTTGGAATTCGGTAGATCCAAAATTGTATTAATATGAGAGTTGAATATCAGTTTCTTGTTATTATACCGATTATTCAGGATCTCCCAGCAAGTGATATAGTTTTCTGTACTGATCGATAGATGCTGAATTAGACGCTCGGACTCGCCTCTCACTTTGCTCTTGAGAAACTGCATCTTCTGAGCATCTGACATAGAAGGGTTGTTGTGGATTGCTTCGCAAAATAGGTCTTTGAATGACACCCATGCTTGATAACTTCCATTAAACACTGGGACGTCTATCTTTGGGGTAAACTTTTCACGGTGCGAGATAGACCACATCTTGCTGTTTATGGCCTTTTTAACTTGATTATAAGTGCGCTCGTTAGTATTAAATGCTTTTTCATAAATAGTGTTTATACCACCTTCCAACTCTATGTCCAGTTCCCAGTGAGCTTGATCGACTGTTTTCCAGTGTGACTCTAAATTACGCAGTGCATCTTCAAGTTCCCACTTACTGTTGATGGAGTTTAGGTCAATGCTAGACACTGTCCTGGTAAAAGCACGAAAATTACTTGCTTGCTTCCTGAAGAGGTCGTCGGTTTTACTGTTAGTACCGTGATCTTGATTGTTGCGGTTCAAATTAGGAGTACGAAACCCGCTGCTACCGGCCCCCTCTTCACCATCTTCTTCGTATTCATCCGACGAGTGACTGCTTGAATCTTCTATCTCTTTCTGTTTTTTCTCCACTTCGTAGCTACTGATCAACAACTTCGTCGATAAAAAATATTGATGTACACTTGCATAAAATTCGGTGCTACAACACGGATCGGTTTTTGTTTCACTTGCTTGTAACTTGATATGATTTTGTTCAAATTCATCCCAAAGGGCACAAAGTGACTTCAAGCGCTTTGGAATGTACTTCGGCTTGCTTTTCCTTTCAGCGCCGTCCTTGCTGAAATTGATGTTGATTTTCTTGATTTGCGTATAAATTTCCTTTTGTCTGTTGATGAGAGACTCCATGATAAGGGTTTTTTGATTATTCGCTTATTTGATATTGATAAATTGATTGATATTGATGTCTGCTTGATGATATGCTTGCCGAAGAATGATAATTGATTTGCTAGTTGATATATGATAATAACGATGATAAGTATGCTGGTTTCCTCTCTGCTTAGCGCCACGTGGCCAGTGTACAGCTATTGCGCCGTCTCAATCTGCCCGGTGAGACCCGCTTGCAAGCGGGTCTCACCTTGTGGGAGGCCGGACAGACCGATCGCACTGTACACTAAAACACGCGACACTTGAACTTGACAACACGACTTCGAATGAACCAAAAACGGTCCAAAGGTCGCTCGAAGGACCAAAAAGATGTACGGAGTATCCGTACTCTTATAAATGATAGTATGATAACTGTTTAGTGTGTTTATTAGTATTGATTTACTACTAAAGATGATACATTTGATAGGTGTGAAATGAGTGCACTGCGCGATGGCTGATTGTGAACTGATTTAAATTACAATATGGCGTAAAGTGCTGATGGAGCGCATTGTCGGTCGTAGACCGTACAGAGACTGTTGACTAAGCTCTTCGAAAATCTAAAAAACCAGTGTGAATAGTGTTGTGAAGAGCTGGTCTCCATACACACAATGTTTTCAAATATTAATTAATGATATGCTGAAGAAGAAGAAGAAGCTGCTGAAGTTGGCGGCAGTTTGCTGCACCCCGCAAACGCTACACGTTTTTGCAGCAGTTTGTTGATTATGCGGGATATAAATCAGTCTCTTATTACACAAGATCAGGAGTGATACAAGGGAGTAATCTAAGATCATTGGAGTTTATTATTATTTATTTATTTATTCAATAACAACATTGTGTAACATAACGATACCACGGTATTACAGTAATTTAGAAACAACAAAAAAAAAACAAAGTCAACTAAAACTAAATTAAAACAAAACTTATCGTCACTTATCTTAAATAAATAATATAACTAAAATCCGCCCTCTTTTCTCTTTAACACTCTCTTCCATGGTAACCTATCACAAACCCGAATTTCTTCTTTCCGAATTTCATTACTCCGAAAACGGTTCGACTTTTTTACATTAGTGCGATGGTAGTTTTGGTACAAATTTGCAACACAGAAATGTCTTCCAGCCGAAGTATTGTTTGTCCGAAAACCTATTATTACAATAATTATTACACATGTGTATTCTTTGGGCAGAAGTTTTGTATGGTTTAAACATGTTTGTTATACTGTCTGTTTCCCATATAATTTAGATTGCTGAAAATTCGTTTCGACAAAATTATTATTCTTAGATAAAATTGTACCGCCATACAAGATAAAATTTTACCGCCATACAATTTTACCGTACAGCTCCAAAATTTTGGACTGAACTTTGCTGGTGCACAGCAAGTCCACTTATGTAATTTTCGTCATACCATTGTGCTATGTTTTTGCTGTCATCTGAAATGTAATTTAAAATGGTCAATGGTCTTGATAGCCACCATCTTAAAGGCCAACTCACGTGCCCCGCGCGTCTCCTCGCCTCAGGCCCTCAACTAGACCGCTACTGAGGGTCGTATTCTAGAACTCTACTCAATGCTCAAGTCAGGATTGCACTGGAAACACAAGCACTGGGATTACGACCCTAATGGCAGGGACTTGAGTATGATTTCGAGTGCTTTATACCATACTCAAATCCTGACTTGAACATCGAGTAGTGTTCTAGAATACGACCCTAAGACACGCTAGCTGCGCGCGGGACGAACGCCCCGGTCACATGCAACCGGGGCAGACGAATGTGTTCGTCCTGCAGCTAACCACAAACCCCGGCGAGTCCAAACCCAATCTGGGTCCGCCAGGGACGCCCATGAAGTCGTATAACTAGCGGAAGGCTTGGCCCGGAAGCCCGCAGTACCCTGGTCTTGCCTTCGAGCCCGTAGTCTCTCCGGAAACCCCTATACCACGGGTCAGTAGATAGGGACAACTAACAAGCAGAGAAAAATAAAGAAAATAATAACAATAAAAATAATAATAATATAATATTGTTCGCCGGTTCTAGAACCCGAGTCCCTGACCCCGGCCGACTGTGCCATTGCCGAGAAATACCGCCTCTCCCATTTAAAAATTCAAAATTTGTCTTTGGGCCTTGGCAGAGGCGAGACTCTAAAATAGATAGAATAATAATAAAATCGGCTATTTATCTCTACACATTAACAAGTAAAAATAAATATAAGCTCTACACGGTGTTTAGTAACAACAATAGTGGTTTGAGATAAAAATGTTTGTAGCTCAGCACAATGCCGGAGTGTTTAACTACGCCACTGATATTCTGCTACAACCTTCCGTGTTCATAAAAAGTAGAACTAACACACATTATCATTCTAGTTCTAAGATTTCAGGTCCATTATTAAATATTTACCACACTCATGAATCGTTATATAGATTTTTCGTTACTATTACACACAGAGCACTATCCACACACAACTACAATGCCTATCTCCAAGATTTGCCTAGACAATAACCAATTAAAACATTCCTTACAGAAAGTACGTGATGACAAAATATGACAGTCTCGTACAGGCGGGGAAAGATTATTCCACACCTTGCAAGTGGCGTGTTTTAAACAACCCGAAGTGTACCAAAATATACACAGGTAGTTTATAAATATGAGTCCGTACTCGCAAAAAAGAAATAATGCTTTTCGGTACCTACTAGTTTTTCAACGAGGTAAATCGGAACCTTAAACTTATGTAAAGATTGTACAATCGGCCATATTAAGCTGTTTGTAATCGACAAGATACGGTGGAATACGATCTCTTTTATGTATTCTAAAACAGTAACGCAGACAAGAATTTTGCACTGTTTGTCTTACTAGTCTTAGGCTAGAACTCTACTCAATACTCAAGTCGGGACTTGAGTATGATTCAAAGCACTAGAAATCATACTCAAGTCTGCTCAAATCCTGACTTGAGCGTTGAGTACAGTTCTGGAATACGACCCTTAATGTACTGACGAGGGCCAAAAACAACGTCACAGTACTGCAAATAAGGGAACACCAATGCATTACAACAACTTCCCAAATTATATAAGGACCTAAGAGCGCCAAAGCAACGACCTATTTTCTGGAGAAATTGTAGTTCGCTTCATTCAAGAGAAGACCGATATTGCCTTGGAATTAAAGTCCCCTTAATAGTTGTCATAGAATCCACATCCATAATTAACTTGATTTGTTTACACGTACCAAAAACGACAAAAACACTAATTCCTGGTTTCAGAACGACGCCATGACGATCAGATCAGGGGGCCACTGAATCCAAGTTCGAACATATTTTATTAGTGTTAAGTTGTGATCTACAAATAAGTAAACTACACGCAAAACAGTTTGAACATAATGTTAATCCAACGACAATTACGCATTAAGCTTTATATCTATGCAGTATCATATAGTCAACAAGAATTAATATACCATGTATTATTGTCTTATACGTGGGGCACACTATAATTTTCAGGAATGAATAAGAAAAAAATACTATAAATAGTCAGAAATGAATTTATTGTTTCTCAAAATATTCTCCGTTAGCGTTAATGCGCTTTTTCAAACCCGCAAAAAATTTATAAAAATAATTTAATGATCAAATCAGTTACAATACTGTTTTGTTTTGTTATCTAAAATACAACCTTGAAGTTAAGTAGTATCGAGTAAATATTATGAAATAGGTTAAAAGTTAATCGCAATATTACCGTTAACAGTGACATATGAGACTGCAATAATTGTTACAAAAATATATCTACTTGAGAAATGTGTACATCAATCGTCAGTCGTCGTATTATTATCGATCGTACTATTGTAACCAAGAAATAATAAAAAATAATTTCTAAAATTGCTTTCAGCGTTGTCCTTGACTGTACTAATTGAACTTAATATAAATATATGATGATGATATTACTTTGTAGTTGTAAAACATATACGTGAGGCAATTCGCCGGGCACCAGCTGTAATTACAGACGTGTTCTGGCACATCACTGACTCTACAAAACTAATCCTAATAGACAAACTATGGGACTAAAGAAAAAACAAAAGTAAGTGAATATTATTTTGTATTGTTAACCGAAAGTCGGTTATATTAGACGATCTATATTAGATTTGGAAGATTTCTGTATTCCTATGTAGTGTCATCCAAAATTTGGTCATATTATAGTGGATTTTGAAGAAGCAATTATAAATGCCCAATTTGATGTTAACATTTACTGCATTTAAGGTTTTAGTAATAATTGTAATAGCGTAGCGAATAGCTTGAGCGCAAATTATGTATTACTTTCCTATATATTTTTCATATTCTTGTAAGTAACTGAAGAGACCATTATTTTCATATACGTGTTAAAACGATCTATTATATCATACACTTAATGTAATAAGGCCCCATTTGTAAATTTTTCAGAAGAGAACTTAAATTTCACGAACGAAATTAGTGGACAATTGTTTGCGTTTAAATAGAAGCGTTATAAAATTTCATAATATGTATACTTACATAATTTGTTTCGAGTAGTTCGATTTATTTTAATGATTTTCATGTGAGAAAAGCACTTTTAACGTATGGTCACATGTGGCTTTATTATACCAATGATACAATATATATATATATATATATATACAGGTTGAATCGACCAGAAAGTCTTGTTTTTATTTTCAGAAATTTTGCACAACGATGAATTACTTTTAACATACACTGAAAAACTTTCTAACTTATGTCTTACTTTCTCAAACACGTATCTTATAAATAGTGATTATTCAGGAGATGGCATAACTTATATTTATTTTAAATTTCTTATCAAGCGTGTTATTTGAATGCATTTGCTTTAAGAATATGTAAAGCCAGTGTTTGTATATGAAGGAAATGTGATGTGATGTGAAATGAACCTGCAAAATGTATATTTACAAATTTACAATGCATTTTTTGCATTTCATTTACTTTGTGCTTTAAGATAAGTTTTAAGAGTTTGAGAAAGTAAGACGACGTTATATTACGCTGAAAAAAAGCTCGTATAATTCATAGTAATGTAGTGTGTGCACAGAATATGTACACATACAATGTGGAGTGCACAATTGGAGTGCGCAAAAAGTGTGTGTGCACACACTACATTACTACGAATTATACGAGCTTTTTTTCAGCGTAATATAACGTCGTCTTATCGCATGTATGTATGTATATATATATATATATATATGCATATATGTATATATATACATGCGATACATTCCCTTTCCTCAATATCAATCCATTTATACGTCCCGCTGCTTGTTAGGAGAATTAAAACCAAATATTAACGATTCTTGTTCCGTGGCTCTGGAAGCGATATTCGAACAAAAATGCATGGCTTCATGTTGCAGTTGACATTACATGTTTAATTATTTTGTAATATGAAGTTCACATTTTTGTCTCTTATACAGAGAAAAGGAAGAAGAAGAGAACGAGGATACTCCAGTGTCTTATTTTCAAATCGTAAGTATTTAAAGTGATTCATTTGATTGTATGTGGACAGAATACTTTAATAACTTTGATGGTTTCGTAACATGATGGCAAAAAAGTTACGTATTAAGTGATTTGTATACATTATTGATACAAAGCTCATTTTTAAATTTACATGTACAAAACGTTTTAAGCTACATACCGCTTGTGGTAAATAGTACTTATTTATTTGCCACATAATAATATAATCGTGCATGACTTTCATAAGATTTCGACTGAATAAAAAAATTACTTAGAAGACGTTTATTGATAAAACAACATTAATATTTGGTCTTAAAGCCTTTCGGTTTTATAACAGCATTGATTCTTCTTAGGGACGTTATTAATTTTTTTGCATTCATCTGAAGTAATGGCCCATTTTTATATCACGTAATCGTACGTGATTGCTAAGCTTTTCTCAGTTTATCAGTGGCGCCACCTGGATCCCAGAAGTTCAATCTCATACAGCTAATTGCTTCTGATAACAGTTGATCTAGACCGATACTCTGTGGTTGTGGATACCCCACTGGGTACTTCCGACTAACGTCTGGTGAAAAGTGTATCCCTATGGGGTAGAATTCCCTGCCAGTAGACTTATTCTCTGACCGTTGCAACTTGGGCCTTTTCAAGGTGAGAGTGGAAAGGCATTCTTTAGGTATGCATGCTCCATCGTTGACCTCATGGTCACTTTCCACCAGTTGAGATTGAGGTCAAATGTGCACTTACATATTTTATATACAAAAAATGCCTAAATTGTAAATACCTAGAAATTTTATTTTATTTTTATTTTTATTGGATAAGGTACAGCAACAGATTACAGATCATAATTTACAACAGACAAAAACTATTCTACGTGAATGGTTATAAACCTGCAACCCAATTATAGCTATACACAACACTTTAGTATATATAATTAACAGTAGCACCTAGGAATTAACTATATATATATATATACATATATATATATACATATATATATATATATATATATATACATATATATATATATAACAAATAAACAGCCACCATTAAGAGATATTACAAAAAAGAATGAAAAAGTTACGTAACAAAATTAAGGTGGTAGATTGGAATATAGAGACTTTCTAAAAACTATGCAACTACTACTATAAAGATCATTATTAGCACAGATGTCATTATAATATCTACACATTCTGTATATCGAATTATTACTCGAGACATTATTAGCAGAGTGTGGAATACGGAATAATTGGGGTATACGCACAGAACGAGTTGGCACCTTCATATATATCATCTGGAGTAAGGTAGCATCTGCACAACCGTTAGGAATCTTGTGAAACATGCATAAATCAGATATTAGTCGTCTTTTTTCAAGACTAATCATAACAAATTTAGTCAGACGATCGCTGTAGGTTGGTATTTTCTTCCTCAAGCCGTATTTATAGCACATTGCTCTCAGGAATCTTCGCTGCACTGATTCTATTCTATCTTTGTGTTTCTGGTAAATCGGAGACCACACAGATGAACAGTACTCTAAAATACTTCTTACCAAAGAGTTGTATAATATAAACCATGATGTCATGTTTTGGAAGGGTTTACCAACACGAAGGACCAACGAGAGCATTTTATTCGCTCTGCTAGCTATGTAGTCATAGTGGGATCTGAATGAAAGGGCTGAATCAAAGATTACGCCCAAATCTTTTACATTAAAAACTCGCGTTAATGACGATCCACCAATTCCATAAGTATATACAACTGGGTATCTTTTATTAGTAAAAGTAATTGTGTTACACTTATTATAATTTAAAGACATTCGATTCAGCTTGCACCACTCACTTATGATGTCGATATCATTTTGTAACGCAATACAGTCGTGAATGGTCACAACGTCTCTAAAGATCTTAATGTCGTCCGCGTAAGCAAGACAGGGACTATCGATTTTTTCCAACAGATCGTTGATAAAAATTAGGAATAAAAGCGGACCAAGATTAGAACCCTGATGCACACCTGATATTGGGATGAAGGGGTCAGAATCATAGCCATTTAAAGCCACAAGTTGTGAACGGTTGAGAAGGTAGGAAGCCACCCAACGTAAAAGATTGCCATGAATGCCTAGCTGATGTGCTTTTGTGTGCCTTGGCAAAATCTGTATAAATTGCGTCTACTTGATTACCGCGTCCAAATGAATCACATATGTATGAAGTGTATACTAGTAAATTTGTCTGTGTAGATTTCCCTGATATAAAACCATGCTGACCTTGGTTAAGTAAAGGATTTATATGGTTGTATATTTGTTCATAATCAATACCCTCAAATATTTTTGCAAAACAGTTCAATATACAGATAGGACGATAGTTAGTAATGTCATTTTTATTGCCAGACTTATGAATAGGAGTTATTTTGGCTACCTTCCATAAATAAGGTAAAACACCACACTCTAAAGATTTGTTATAAATTTTAGTTAATGGATTAACTAATACAGAAGCACAAAGACGGATAAAAACTGGGGGAATACCGTCGGGGCCCGCGCCTTTCGACAAGTCTATATTCTTTATTTTTTTTAGTACGTCCTCCTCTGTAATTTTAATGGTGATAATACAGTAACTCGAGGAGGGAAAATCCACTGTATACATAGCTGATGTATTTTTGTCATACACGGAAGAGAAATACTCAGCGAAAAGTTCAACAATCTCATGACCAGTAGTAGCAACACGGTCATTGAGAAACAACCGAGTAGGCGTATTGTTCGTCACACGTTTAGTTTTAGTGTAACGCCAGAACGTTTTTATATTCAATGTCAGTTCAAATTCGATACCTGCTATGAAGGATTTAAAACAAAAAATGGATTACTTCGCTTGTTTTTATACTTTTGTGACGTTATGCGTTGCTCTTACCCAAGTCTGTAGAACTCTAATCAGAACAATAAACAGATATTATTATTATTATGCTCCACTACAATTTACACAACTTTTAGCGTTGAATGAATAGTTGTAAGACACCTTTCAATTTGTTTCATTTTCAATTTGTGCCGCTCTGTCTGATATATTTGTAACATTACAATCTTTAAAATCCCGTAGTTCCGTTACGGTACATGTCTGGAACTCTCAGCGACGATCTTGGGCGTGGTGCTGGGCCTACTCAGCGGCGGTGGCGTCTGTTACAACCTGGTGCAATTCGGTGAGCTCAGTACGGCCTTTGTAGAGCGCACCAATCCTACTCCCGGCCAATACTCCAGCTACATGCCACTAACGAGACTTTTCGGAGGAGGTGAATTGCTGTAAGTTACAGGACTGATTAGAAATCTCGTTGCTTCATCTTTCTCCTCCTTGTGATGTGACCTCTATATAATTGGTTCCTTTGATGATCGATTACAATGTCATATGCTCATCATAAACGCGAGTCTCTGTGTAAACTCATAAAAATATGTTGCAGTCAAATTTGTCAAATTTATCAAATATGACCATTATAGAACGAATATGTAATGTATGATTTACGCTAAATATCAAATAATATGGACGAGCTTTCCTACATTGCCGAGATGGGATACGAAGGATGAACCAACGTATATACGTAATAACGTAAGTATATTCTTCACAAAAATTACTACAATTCATTGGAGTAAAAAGTCAAAACTTTAAAACTTCAAAAATGTAAAGTAGACCTTGATCTGCTTCTTATCTGTTGAGATTTATAATTAGATTTCCAGATCTACCGGATCGAAGTTTAAAGTAAAATAGGAAATGAAACTATTTTTCCGGATTTAAATCGCGTATATTTGTTTTTTCAAACAAAACCAACGTATTTCATTTCCTATACGTAACAATCGCGAAAACCTAAGAACTTTAAAGTAAAATCCACCCTTTAATTCATAAAGCTTAATTAATCAACTCTGTGAACAGTAAGGACAGGAGTCACGAGGAAAACATGCAAGCACTGGTAAACGACGGTAAAGCGATGGCTATTGGCATGGTTGTGAGCATCATCATTTCCTTGTTGATGTGTGTCGCTTCCGTTGCCCTCGTCAGCTGGAGCGCACTTAGACAGGTATGTATGTACGTTAAATGAATGCCATTGTAAATACTGCTACGTAAACATTGTAACGGCTTTTATACGTCGTAATCTTCAAGGGAAGATTAGGATGTACAAACATTTACGTACGATATAATTATTTTTCTGGGTAGAAGATGTGAAATGTCACAATGAAACATTGAAATGAAACATTTCCGCGTAAAAGCAAATATCAAAAGACGTAGAGTTAGTAGATTATCTAATTATTGTTTGATATAACGGCGACCTTCTTTGAATTAGTTTGAATGTTTTCATAATATATGTTTGAACTAGTATAAGCTGCAATTTAAAGGCCTACTACGACAAGAGGTAAGTGGCGGTGGCAAGGAGTATAGAAACTGGATCCAAGGACAGTCAGCGATGTAAATAATATTGTACTAATTCGAGCAAAAGTAAATAACTAAGACACTGTACTTGATTTTCGGTCAATAAAACTATTAAATATTTCCGAAAACAAAAACAAGGACACGCATAAACTTTTTGGCTGTTATTATTATTTTCCACTGATACATTTTAAAATAACTCCTAAATAACATAGTGTACTAATTTATATTTTATGACCATACAATGCACTGTCTTTTAGGTCAATATTACCAATTTATGTTATTGATTAGCGACACGGTACGGAGACAGCTGATTTCTTCGCAACTGCCGCACTATCAATTGTTTCAATTGGAGACCTTGTCGCCGATTGACACGATGTTTACGCACTAATATGCTGAATCATTTCTATAATTTAAATGGGTGATTGTCAAAAAGCTTACAGAATCCGTTCAGTGAATAATAAACTTAAAACAATGATTATTAAATTTTAGAATCAAGAGTCATGAACAATAAAGTTAAGTATCAAAAGATTAAAAGATATTTTGTAAAAAAATATTTAGTTTTTCAATAATTACACAATTTTTTAGACACTAAAATTCGTTTCGGTGGTCTGTTCAGAATCGATCTAGGCGAATTGATGCTTGCAAAATAAATAAAATACTGCCTTAATTCATTAACGTGTAGTTGAAATCCCTCCACACGTCCTTAAGGCTGTATTTTAAACATGGTTTGAACGACAATAACAATCTGGGAAAAATATTAATCGTTGTCACATGCTACATAGTCACGGAGTCTTCTCGGTGGTCTGACTAACAAGGAATAATTTCGGATTTAGAACACAGCCAAATCATCAAACTGCATAATTGGGTTTTGCACGCACCCTATCGGTCATTTTTACCCTGTAGTTGAATTCAAAGCCAAGGCAGTGTATTGTTTACCACAAGTGTGTTTTGGTCAAACCTCGTCAAACCTTTTCGGTTACGCAGTCAAATTGGTAAGTAACAACTGATTAATTTATATAAACAATCAGTTATAGCATCAGGCAGTAAGGGTCCTATTGCTAATAGCATGCAATTTTGTTTCGAACCTCAAAATATTTCGTTGTACCCTGGTTTAGTAAGCAAATGTCCGAGGAAATGCACGATTGAACACCGAAAAGACTACGTTACTTGAGTTTTATTACACATGCGCTAAGCACGTGAAGCATTAATTTTCGTTCACTTAGCGCTTTATTGCTTTTTCAGATTAACCAAAGATGGCGAAAACTCGAAGCAAAGTTCCCGACAAAAAAAATAAATGTCGAAGACGCGAACAGAAAAAGATAACTATGCGAAAGCTAAGAGAGAAACTGAAAAAAAAATCCGGTAGGACAGAGAATATTATATGTATATTATAAGAGAAAAGATCAAAGGTTGATAAATACAATAAAAGACAAATGCCAAAGATCCACGAAATCTTAGAAAGAATTGGATGGAAAATGCAAGAAAACGTTGAGAGTTAAAGCAAATACAACGCCGTACTGAAAAAAATGTTCGAGAAGGAACACCACCATCCTCTCGCATACCTAACGGCAGCCCTGTGCCAACAGCTTCGCTGCATCTTCCACCATCCTCGTCATAAGTGACTTCTGGCAAAAATGGTGCAGCAAGGAATAGACGAATTTTTTTAGTAGCAGTGGAGCTCCTTGTGAAAGAGTTCGTCCAGTGAGGTACTGCCAACTTACCTATTTCTGCCACCAAACAGTAATGTGAACATTACTACGTACCGGTTGGCAAAGGTAAGGGTGCTGGTGAAATTACAGGCTCATGGGACTTGTCAACTTATGTCTCAAGGTCACGATGCTTCACGACGATGTTTGTCACACATCACAACCAAAAATATAGGTATATTTTTGGTGGTGGTCATTGTGACTGTAGTTGCGCTTGTGTTATTTATTTTATTAATTTTATGCAGAGGGAGAGTGGAAAAATTAACTACATGGAAAAATATTCAACACAAGCGCAGCTATTTTGCACGATGTAACCTTCCCTGGCTTCGCGGAGTAGCAAATAAATTTACTTCCATTTTTATTAAGGCAAAGATTTACCAAAAGAAGAAATACCGAATGAAAGACTACGGAGCAAACAAAGCAGCCCAGAAAAAAAGTTAATAGCTCTCAGCAGAACAAAAATAGATGATACTTATTAACCGGAAATAGAAAATAGGACAAAACATGCTGAAGTCAACCATTCTAAGACACATTCCGAATCCATCTAATTGTATGGCATAGAAGTGAACCTCGAGTCCTACACGCCAGAAGATAGAGTTGTGTGGCTTGTCCAGCAAGCATTGTGTGCCCTCATTATGACACAGGATTTATAGAAATTCTTATGAAATATGCACACTATGAATCGGATGTTGAAGAAGTTTTTGATCAGCCATCTCCAGGAAAACATAAAGAAATCTGGAGATACGAAGATAAAACTCTTTCTCTGATTCTTCTGAGGACAATATTCCCTTGGTTAACATTAGCTCAAGTTAATGGTTCTGACGATGATTTGAAAATCTTTTAGTTAGGAAAATGACCACCGAAAATATTTTTTTGGGGGTTCTCAAAATAAAAGCTCTTCTTTATATAAAAAAATATTTTTTTGTTACTAAACTAGTCGATTTATAAGAATGCTCTTAATTATAGTTACTTTATAATTATAATATTGTATTAAAAGTTCTTCATGTTGGTAAAATTTGAAACATTGTTCTTTTTGATGGTCAAGAGAGTATTTTCGGTGGATTTCAAAAACATATTATTATTCCTAATTACGTAAGAACGTAAGATCGATCTCATTTGTTACGTCTTTATGCAAAATTATCGAAGTACCAATTAGAAAAATAACAAAACTTACACAAATTAATACCTGTTTTATTATTTATCTCACAATGTCCAAAAAATGACAATTTCCCAAATACGCAAATGAATTTAATGTCATAACCATGATACTTGGGTAGAGCCTAAAGTATATAAGCCGTATTATACAGACCTATAAATTTACATATCCAAATTACCTATAGCTAATACTATATTTATATCAAGAAACAAGGTACTCTTAGACTGAATATGTGTGTAGTAATTATGAAGTTTTAGGAACTTACGTGGGTGGTCCTTTTAACCACTCGGATTTAACGT
>NW_020653200.1:14974152-15004984 GCF_003589595.1 Hyposmocoma kahamanoa | reverse complement strand
CACACGCGGAGGGCTGAAAACGTAACGTCAGCACTGTGTCCCTACAAAGTAATTAACGATGCAAATTTAACATTTACCTTTTTCAAATATCATCAGATCACAAGAATAAGAATGTTATTTTTGAAAGCTGTTCTTCGGCAAGATATGGCTTGGTTCGACACTGATACAGAATTCAACTTAGCTTCTAAAATGTCTGAGTAAGTATTTTTCACGCACTAAATGCATCCTTAGTCTATGAGTAAAACAATTTAGTTTTAATGATCTGTCTCAAATCACCGTAAAGGAATACAAACTTACGTAATATTATTCCAGAAAGCATTTATATCTGGTCTTCATCAAGACTTTATTCAAACCTAAATAAATCAATTCATTCTGTTCATACTGTTGTTACACAATTGTAGCAGTGCTGATGAAGCGCACTTGCTATCTTTGATTATAATTGGTGATACCTATTGTAGTTAATTAGCATTCTATTGTACAGCGTATAGTAATCTATTGTTTACTCGAGCTATCTTCATGTTCGTTTATAACCGTCAAATTACAAAATATGTGATTTTTTTGTATATTGTGAGTCAAACTAAGAGCTCAATCAATTAAAATAATATGGTAAATGTGTAGATACTGTTTATTGTTTTTAAACGCATGATTTTCAAAATCTACAAACATATTCTATGGGCCGTTTCGTTAAAAGTTGTAATTACTTCAATTACCTATTATTTGCACGTTCAGTTTGAGGAGATGCACCAATACCAATTATTTTTGCGTTCTTCAGGAACATGATGAAGTTGAAAGACGGCATGGGTGACAAATTGTCGGTAGTAGCAAATCTGATGGGAACCGCAATAATCTGCCTGGCGCAAGCTTTCCCGCTAGGCTGGGAACTCACACTGGCTTGCTGCACCGTCGTGCCGTTTTCAATTGGAGCCTCCATTATTTTAACTAATGTAAGTTTCTTAGTAAATAATTTTTTTTTGGATTTGAATCACGTATGTTTGTTTTTTCAAACAAGCCAATGTTTCGGGTCCTTTTTGTATATTTTATGTAGTTTTTAACTTTATACTTTTTAGTTACATTTAGTTTATGTAAAAAGTATGTAATGTATTATTGTGCTATATTTAAGAAACACTGAAAAATACTTATTTTGATGGCTTGAATCAACAATTTTACTTATAGTCTTATAAAACTTTATCATAATTACTAATGCAAATATAACTTTCGACAGTACCAAACACGATCATCAATTCGAGAAATGGAATCGTACAGCATGGCGGGCAAGCAAGCCGAAGAGGTGCTGAAATCTGTAAAGACAGTCGTAGCATTTGCCGGAGAAAGCAAAGAAGTCGAAAAGTAAAGTATTACCAGTACCTCTGGTACCTACGGATGCGGATACCTACGTCTAACCTATCGTATATTACATATATTACACACACTGGCACATTTAGTGGAACACTAGTAAAATCCTCAAAATAATGCAGTATTTTTTTAAATGTCAGGCCTGTTCTTTTACTTTATTTATTTTAGATCTAATTTGAATATAAACACTGATCTTGACCGTTAGTTTTTTCACTACTTTTAATTTTTAATTTCCTACTACGGGTTATGCCGCTGCTTAAGATTGATTTTCGTTGAAGAAAGATTTGCGCTCTCGTAAATTTCGTAAAGTGCAGTTGAACAATGTGTTTTATTTATTAAAATTCGATTCGATCAATGTCAGACTGTTACAATACAATTTTCAGTTATTTCTGCTTTGTCAGAAAATCTAATAAAAAATAGCATTTTGTTTAATTTCTATTTTTTTTGTGAAGGTTGAGAAAGGCTGTATTTAGTCGATGACAAAAGAGGTTAGTATTATATAATTGCTATCTTATTTAATAAACGTTACTATTTTATGTTATTACTTGCGTTTGTTCCGCTAAATGTGCCGGTGTGTGTATTTGTCAACACAACACAAACATTTAAAAATGACTATTAGACTGAAAAGCTAGCGCTAGTATCACCTTTAAAATCCAAAGTGGAATAGCCGTTCTTGTTGCCTTGTAAATATAATTAATTATTCCTGTGTGAAAAGGGCGTGTAGAGTTTGTATGTATTCCACTTGCAAACATTAATGCCATATATTCATTTGCAATATATTGCCGATTAACAAAATACGAGATTGCGTTAAGTAACAAAGTGAAGAAGGCATTCTTTTCGATGTCGTGTCGTAAATGTAATCAACGTAAGCACTAAATATGTAGAAGTGAATCAAGGTCGAAACTATTTGCCAGAACTTAACCTTTTAAATGATGGACGAATTAAAGCAATTGTTATAGTGTTTCCGGTATTACAATTCTGATATTGAAATAGTTTCAATATCAGAGTAGTCAGAAGCATAGACCACATAAATTAAGTACGAAGATTGGGTGCAGTGATACGCCGATCGCAGAACGTCAATTTCAAGTACATTTTAATACAACCTCGATTAATTAATAAAAATTTGTAATCTAAATATTTATAGTTAGGTTAGGTAGTTCTCTCCTTGTTCCTATCATAATTTCCTTTCATATTTTTTCCTATTGTAATTTTTATTTTCGAGGTTGCTGCTCTAAACATGTCCACACCCCACTGCTGTCGAAGTTGACCTGCCGATTTTTTAGTTACTTACGCATTTTTTGCAGGACTGTTTCCCCAAGAAATCATTGATATTGTTCCGCTCGAAAGTTCTTGATTAAACAAAGTATAACATCGCTGAAAATAAAAGCAGCACACAGCTCTTCCTTTATGTTTAAGAATGTCGTTCATGCTATTTAAACGCGAACTCTGGTACGCTGTGCATTAACAACTTGTTGATCAAGCCAGAAACCTAGGTTTTTTTTTTAATTTGCAACCATTACAACTTCTTTTGATTTTCGAGACAGTTGAGCAAGTTCTGCATTGTCTTCATGCAATCGGAGATAAATGCAGTACCGTCAACATAACGTATGTTAATAATAAGCTGGCCAAAGATTAGCAAATCTGCTTCAGTGACTGTTATTGCAATTTTAAAAATTGGCTGCTTATATTATTGACTTATAATATTAAACAAAAGTACGACAAAACGCAATTCCTCCATATTGATAGTTTAGTCTGGTGATTATTACATCTTTTGAATTAAAGCCGAATTTTAAGTTACATTATCCATACTGAATGAATTACAAAATATTGTGAAATTTTAGGTCCAAATTGTAGGTTTTCACGATTAAAATCTACAATTACCTAAGTAGATGTAATCCTTGATTAAATCTACACGGTTTAATGATTACGACCGACAATTTCTCTTTGAAATTATTACACTCATTTGACGTTACAAAAGCTGTTACAATGTATCATTTGTAAATTTCATTGTTTTCCTTTCATTTAAGACAAATAGAACCAAACTTATTCAAATAAAGTGTAGTTATGTTTTCCTAAGCCGTTAAAACAAACTCTATTTAAAGACACATAGTGACTCTAATTTAATCATCTGTAAGAGGCATTGATATTCTTTATCTCATTATATAAGTCTTATCACAGTTATAATGTCTACGTGCAAAGTAGTACACAAATTACTGTAGGTACCTATATTTTTAAATATGCTAATGTATTTTTTAGGTTTGAATTTAATAGCCCCTATCTTGAAACGACACTTTTGCCATAAGTATACTTAACTCGTAGATTATATTTAGACGTCGACAGGTTTATTGCAAGATTATATATTGATACAAACATTTCAACTCGAATGTAATTGTAGGTACAAGACTTTGCTCGAGCCAGCGGAACGATACGGAAGAAAACGCGGTCTCTACACAGGTTTAGGCAATGGCTTCAACTGGGTGCTAACGTATTCTCTTAATGCCATCGGCCTCATTTACGGTACCAGGCTTGTTATAGAGGATTTCGATAAACCCACTGAAGAGAAAAGATACCTCGTTGGAAAGCTTTTTAGTGTAGGTATCATAGTTGCATCTCTATGCTTTTCCCATTACTAGCATAACATGTTGAAATCCCTAATGCCCATTGTAGTGCAAATATAGTGATAAATTTATTTATTTGTAAGAAAACCTATGCCCATGAGAAATACCTAGGTACCTTCCCATTTTAGTAAATATTCATATATTACGAAAGGGCCAACAAGGAAAACAAATTCTAATCTTAACTCTCTACCAACCCCGAAACAGGATTGTAAATTTCCTATAGCTACAAGCTTGACATCTTTTTAATTTATTTTACACGAAAAGACTGCTTTATGCGTACACTATTTTCAGGTCCTCTTTAGTGTGTACATGGCAACCCAGTCGATCACGTTAAGCGTGCCTCATGTCGAGGGCTTTGCTTCAGCCAGAGGCGCCGCCGCTAGTGTCTTCAAGCTAATGGATCGTGATCCTGCAATCGACACCTTTAAGAAAGGCGGCACTGCTCCACGAAGGGTCGTAGGCGAAATTACGTTGGAAGATGTCAATTTTAGCTATCCTTCTCGACCTGATGTTCAGGTAACCTTTACTTTAAACTTTACCGAACTAAACAACAACCGTACAGAATCAATTAAATACTATATTCCATCACATGAAAATTACTATAATATTAACAAATAAAGAGAACATTTTCCTTTTTTCAAGAGGTCAAAAATTATACAAATTCTGTTTTCCACAGGTTCTAAAAGGATTCACCCTTCATATAAAGCCGGGTGAGTGCGTTGCTTTAGTGGGTTCATCTGGATGTGGCAAGTCCACAATTTTACAACTTCTACAAAGACTGTACGACCCTATCTCGGGGTCAGTCAAACTCGATGGCAAGGACTTGAAAAATCTCAATTTAAGTTGGCTCAGGTCAAGTTTAGGTAAGCATGAATAATTATATAAACAATTATATATAATTATATATATATTTATTGTTAGATTTATATATATAAATCTAACAAAATCAGTTGGCGACGAGGTTATTGTTGTAAGTAACCACATCGTCAATTGATACAGTCTCAGGGATATGATAAGACAATGTTAATAAACCTGCTAAAATTTATTTAATTTACTTATTTATTAAATATTATTATTAATAAAATTTATTATTGAAAGCGTGACGGGCAGAAAAGGATGACTCACGTGCTGCCTCTCTTTATTTCTTATTTTTCGATGAAATAAGAACCAATAGTATTATTATTATTTAAAAAAAATTATTTGGAAATTATTGGGATGAACTCATTGCAAACGAAAGGCACAAATAGAAAGATTCCCTGTTTCGCCTAAATCTTAAACTTATCGCCCACTCGCAAACTCGCAGTTTTAAGGTTAATAAATATATATATTTATAATCTTAAGTGACTGGGCGAATAAATCGTGCGCCTCACGGTAAGCTATACGCCTAGGGGGGCACTGCTACTGCGCCCGTCATGCGTCATCCTGACACATAAGTTGACAAGTCTCATGTGCCTGTAATTTCACCAGCACGTTACCCTTCAAAACCGAAATAGAGTAATGCTGACATTACTGCTTGGTGGCAGAAATAGGTAAGGTGACAGTGCTATACAGATGAACTGTTTCCCAAGGAGCTCCTTTGTTACCTAATGTACTATTTTTATTAAAAATATTATTATTATATCTGACTGACTGAAATGTATACTTTTCCAGGTGTCGTGGGACAGGAACCGGTACTATTTCGAGGCACCATACATGACAATATCGCCATTGGATGTCCCGAAGCCACCAGGGAAGAGGTGCAAAGAGTCGCCGACATAGCTTATGCTCACGACTTCATCATAAGATTACCTAACGTAAGATATACAAGCGTATCCGTAGTTTAGAATTGGGTTCGTCATAATATATAACTTTTTTCAATAAAACCATAGTGCAACAATATTGCTATGAAACTAACAGTCCGTTTGACTTATTAGGGTTATGACACCGTAATCGGAGAACGTGGAGCGTCACTCTCAGGTGGTCAAAAACAAAGAATTGCAATAGCTAGATCATTGCTACGAGAACCTGCCGTGCTCCTGTTGGATGAAGCCACGTCAGCACTCGACCCTCAGTCTGAGCGAGCAGTGCAAGCTGCTCTTGATAGAGCCAGTCAGGGAAGGACTACCATTACAGTATCGCACAGGTCAGCAGCGATTTGCAACGTCTAAGGGCGGTAAATTACTAGAATTGTTATAGAGTTATTTTATTGCAGATTATCAACTATTGTAAACTGTAAACGCATCATTTGCATGGACCAAGGAGCTATAGTAGAAGAAGGTACTCACGAGGAACTTATGAAAGCGAAAAGTAAGTACATCTCTGTAATCTGTTACTAAAAATATCTAAGTATTTTACAGATTTCGCTAAGGATTTAACTGTTTAAGCATTTTACTATAAACTGGTAACATCAAGTAATGGAGAGGCGGAAACTGAGGCCATTGAAACCTTATTGGAGGAGGGCGATGTGGAAGCCAACGTTCTTGAGGGTGAATCTATTGCGCCGAGGCACGATGTCAAGAGACGATCTACTAGGAGAGTTCATCGGCATCATTCTCTTAAAAGAGGTATGATGACTATTTTTTTATTTCTTACACATATTATTCCATTCAAACCAACTCAGATAATATATCTGATAATAATTATCTGATAATATTATTATTAATACAAAGATCGAACACTCAGAAAAAAAATTCCTTCGATCCGGCCGGATTCGAACCGACGTCTTCTGGCTTACCGTGCCAGACGCTATACCAACTAAGCCACGGAACGAAGCAGCGGACCTCACTAATTTTTCTATGTGCTTGTGTCGTGTCTTTGTATTTGGTTTTTCAACAACTTTTTTAGTCGTAGCGCCATCTATGAGAAATCTATGAAAGATAACAGTGAATAGCGACATCTCTCGCCAGGACTGATAGCTGTAAAGGTTCTAACTGGGTGATAAATCTTTCATAGATTTTTCATATATGGCGCTACGACTAAAAAGTCGTTGAAAAACCAAATACAAAGACACGACGCAAGCACATAGAAAAATTCGTGAAGGCCGTTGGTTCGTTTCGTGGCTTAGTCGTATAGTGTCTGCCACGGTAAGCTAGAACACTTCGGAGCGAAGTCAAAGTCAAAGTCAAAGATTATTTATTCCATAGGTAAAATAAATTTACGCTTGAAAACGTCACACTTAAGCTACTGCTCGTTCACTACGCTGACCTCCCTGAGAAGAACGAGCAAGAAACTCTAGGGATTGCTCTTTTCAAATAAACTTAAATGCTATGGAATATACTTTGAATCAAATTTGTGTGGATTCTGGAGCTATGTCGTCTTTCCATACATCTTTATCTAACACGTAGTCTTCAATTTTGTAATATGATTTTTCGATCAAAATATTTTTAATGTAGTTTTTAAACTTAGAAATGATAAACTTAATATATGCTCCGGAATCTTATGGTAAAAACGTATACAGTTCCCCATAAAAGAGTTGTTTACCTTGGTTAAACGAAATCGTGGTACCATGAGTTTGGACTTAGCTCTCAGGTTAATATTATGGATATCTTCTTTCTTATTGAAATTATGTATATTTTTACTGGCATATAAAATATTTGAGTAAATGTACTGTGATGCCACAGTCATGATACCAGTCTCCTTATACTTTTCTCTGAGAGATACCCGAGAGCCTAGACGGTACACAGAACGAATCGCTCGTTTTTGTAATACAAATATGGTTTGAATATCTGCCGCTTTACCCCACATGAGAATCCCGTAGGACATTATACTATGAAAGTAACTAAAGTAAACTAGTCTAGCAGTACTAACATCGATAAGCTCACGTATTCTGCGGACTGCGTATGCAGCGGAGCTTAATTTTCTGGCCAGTGACTATATATGTGGAAACCACTGAAGTTTACTATCTAAGGTCACTCCCAAGAAGACTGCTTTATTAACAAAGTCTAACTTTTCTCCGTTTATTTCTATGCTTGGACTAGTCGATTTTACGTTAGGTAATTCAAATTTAACACATTTTGTCTTCTTGGCATTAAGCAATAAATTGTTAGCATTAAACCAATAAACTACCTTAGAGAGGGTATCATTAATACGGTCATAGTTAATGTCATGTCTGTCTGTTTTAAAAATCAAGGATGTGTCATCAGCAAACAACACTATTTCGCAATGGTCCTTAACAAAGAATGGCAGATCATTAATATAAATCAGAAATAAGAAAGGTCCAAGTATTGAGCCCTGCGGAACACCCATTTTTACTGGAGAACCCAAAGAAGTCACTCCATTTATGTCTACTTTCTGAATTCTACCGTTGAGATATGACGAGACAAGTTTCGACGCCTTGCCATTTACACCGTAATGTTCCAGCTTCCTAATAAGAGTATTATGATCAACGCAATCAAATGCCTTTGAGAGGTCACAGAAAACACCAATAGCGTTCTGGGACCTTTCCCAAGCATCATAGATGTGTTTTAGTAACGCTACCCCCGCATCGCTAGTCGATCTACCACTAGTAAACCCGTATTGTTCACTATGAAAAATATGATTCCTACCGAAATAGGACAGTAATTGAGTTAGCATAACCTTTTCGAATATTTTACTTAAAGCTGGTAAAATTGAAATGGGCCTATAGTTGGTAGGATCAACTTTCCTACCGCTTTTGAATAAGGGAATAACCTTGCTGTATTTCATTAAATCGGGAAAAACACCTTCGTCAACGCACCTATTGAAACCTACAGCTAACTGTGGGGAAATTAGATTAATAACTGAGTCTACAACTTTAGTTGATATGCCCCAGAGATCTTCAGTTTTTTTAACATGTATTGACTTAAAAGCTTTTATGATGTCTTGTGGATTAACATGACGAAAATTAAATAAACTGCCACAAACGTTAACATTTTCCTTTAGGAGATCAATAGCAAGTGAAGGGGAGGAATTTAATGATTTTGTAGTGTTCACAGCAATTTCCGAATAGAACGATTCAAAAGCTTGGGCTACTTTATCTTTAGATTTTATAAGTTTGCTGTCTAATTCTAAAACTATATCTCTATCGTGTAGTTTAACCCTGCCTGACTCTTTATTTATTATGCTCCAAGTAGTTTTAGATTTATTTATCGATTGTCTAATTTTGGCGCTGTGAAACTTAACCTTAGCAGCTACACAAACTTTTTTAAATATTTTCGAATAAATTCTAACATATTCTATGAAATTGGAATTAGTATTATAAGTTTTCATAGCATATAGCTCTTACAAACGAGACCTACCCTTATGAATACCTACTGTTGCCCAGTCGTTGAATTTAGTCTCTCTATGGAAAGTTAATGTTTTCGATTTAAATATATTGTCAAATTCATTTTTAATTAAACCAAACATCGTGTTATATAAAGTATTTGGATTCTCCGGTATATGGGATAGGGAATTTTAACTATTGCCGATATTGTTTTGAAATCTAATTATTCGTTCTGTGGTAATCGGTCTGCAGAGAAATTGGTCTACCTTCTTGCTCATTTTACAATTAAAAGAAGCCAATTGGCCACTATGGTCGGATCTTAAGCAATTTATTATTGATTTAGACACTGCGTCTGTGTTACAAAAGATGTTATCAATACAAGTAGAAGAGGAGGCAGAAATGTGAGTTGGTTTTAAAAAAAGATTAATCAAGTTAAAACTTTGAAATAAATTAATGAGTCTTACTGAAGTAGAACAGTTTTCCAACAGGTTTACATTGAAATCTCCACATATTACTACGTTTTTTTTGGTTGGAAAAATCCGCTTTAAACTGTCTTCCATAATTAATTCAAACTCGTTAAAATTAGCAGAGGGTGGCCTGTATACACATAAGACGACAAACTGATCCAATTCCACACATAAAATCTCAATAGTTCGTTCAGTAGAAAGATTTGTGATATCCTTATGCTCTTTAAATTTTAAGTTACGCTTAATAATAATCATGGATCCGCCTCTACTTAAGCTCTTTCTTATGAACGAACTGACTATTACATAATTTTCTATATTGTTAATGGCTTCGTAATCTTTCAGCCAGTGTTCTGTAACACAAAACACGTCAACGGAAATATAGTGCAAAAAAAGACTTATTTCTAATTTTTTGCCAGAAAAGCCTTGAATATTTTGATGTATTACATGGAAACGATTAGACTTTTCTGTTGTCGTGTTTTTCAATTTAAATTATGGTTAGTAAAAAGTATACTGTTGCTACTTAAAGTAGGACCATTGTCGTGGGACTGTGTTATATCTTCTATAACAGCGTCCTTAATATTAAAAGATAGCAAACTAGCTATATGTCTTAGATACCTTAGGGGTAAAAGTAAATTATCCTCAAAAAGTTTGATGTTCCTTACGAACTTATTAATGTCAAAACATAATATAACGTCACTATGACGGCAAGTCAAATTATGAATGTGTGAATTTATGTTATATAATATACTTATTACGAGCGATGCCTAGGTTACAGCAGTAAGGGAATGCACTTAGTATGAATTTACACCCACACTTCTCATGAATTCTCAAGAACACGTCAATGCTACTATTTACTTCTTTTTTACTAATGTTAGTACTATCACCTATTATAAGAATCACTGTTGTATATTTATCAAAGTTGCAATCACTTAACAGTGTAATAATTTGACTAAAAGTAGCTCCTGGATAGCAATAGTTGACTACCCTTTGTTTTAAGTGGTTACTAAGGTGGTGGCCTAGTCCTACGCCTATTTTATCAGAAAAAACTACCGTTCTTCTGGATGGCCTGGTCGGAGTTCTAATAGTCTTGGTTGACCGTTGACTGTGTCGAACTTCAACAGTTGTAGTGGAGCAGACACGTTTTCCTGCAGCAACGCTGGCATACTATGCACGTGTTGGTTGCGTTGATGATGTGGGTGGTGGGGACGGAGTCTGATTTATTTCTACTGGACCATTTGTTTCACTAAGCTCATCGTGAAGAAGGACTTGAGTAAGTTCTCTATACTCAGTACCCAGCTTTAAAAGCTCATTAGTTGCAGCTGAAAGTTCTTCTAGTTGTTTCTGCGTAGAAAGTAGGTCTTTAGTTCGCGATTGAAGATCTAACTCTAGCTCTTTCACTTGTTCGGCCATCTTCACCTTGTCCTTGTGTAAATTTAATTTTTCTGATTTTAGTTTCTTAAGAATTTTCGATTTCTTTCTTATCAGGTTGGTTAATTTGGAAAATCTTGGGTCTTGCGATTTAGTGCTGCATAATTTACTGTTGCATACATTCCTGTCTCCCAGAGCTAGTTCATCACGGAGTGACAAGGTCGTTAGGTGGTCGTAACTTCCGCTTTGTTCGTGTAATGATGCAACTTCAGCATTTGATTCCTTTACCTGTCTTTCAAGAAATCTGATAGGTCTAAGGCGTCTTCGTGTTCCTGGTGATTTTCTCGGAAGCTCTCTATAATTAATTCCTTTCGTTTGCACTCTTTTTCTAATTCTTCACAAAATCGTCGAATTTCATCAAATTTCCCTTTTAATGTCATTCGTGAAGTCTTGAGCGCCTGCATTTCCATTTCATATACATCGCGTTCTTCAAGAAGCCTATCTGTCAGTGCCCTCAGTTCATTGAGCTCAGCTTCCATCTTCTTGCTCTTTTCTTTAGACAACATTCTCCTGGTCATCATGTTGTACTGGATATCACGTCACTGGAATGTATCAAATGGAATGTAAGCGCACAAATGTACTTAAAAAAATATGTATATTATGTACACAGGCCTCTTCCAAATACGAAGTTCCCACTAGCACAGTGAGTTATTATCTATTTCTAATCCTTAACCTATCTGATAATTGAAATGAACCAGGGTTGTCTGGTCTATTCTACCTAAAACATACAAATCTCAATCACAAAACTTATGCACATAAAGGGTATTAATAAAATTACTCAAAATGTATATAAAAATATATACGAGGTATTGTTAATAAAAATTATACATTATGTAATAGTTAAAGGTCTCAGGCGTGCACTTTATGTATGTATGTCTGTATAATACAAGCAAATACATCAAAGTCTACTTCAAATGTATTGAAGTAAATTGAGACCCGCTTGCAAATATAAGACAGTTATTGTAGTGTTAATGTGTTAATCGATAGCTACTTATATACGTAACGGTAATCAACTAAAGCTAAAAACTGTCTGTACTAAATTTTCTGTGTAATAATAATGCAAATAACTAAATAAAAGTGTTTTAATGGAATGTATGAAGGTACGTTGTTTCCGAGATTTGTTTGACAAAAGTCAAGCAAAAGGAGTCAAGTTCAGTGTTGCGTTGTATGTATGTAATTTATAATATGTGTTATGTTACGAGGGCTGCTACTTATGTATCCGGAAAATAAAAAATAAGCAAACATGTATGACTAAATATAGTTTTATTGTTTTTCAAAGTATTCTCCACGATGATCGATGCACTTTTGCATCCGTGTAAACCAATTTTTAAAGCACTTTTGCCACTCTGACTGAGGTATCTCCAAAACGTGTTGTTTGAAGGCGTCGACTGCATCTTCACGGGTCGAAAATCGTTGACCACGTAATTTATTCTTTACATTTGGGAATAAATAAAAATCATTCGGTGCCAAATCAGGGCTGTACGGTGGATGACCAATTAATTCCACATTTTGACCTTCCAAAAACTGAGTTGTTACGCGTGACGTATGACAGCTGGCATTGTCATGGTGAAGAATGATTCTGCGTCGCCGGTTGTTTTTTCGTATTTCTTCAAATACCTCAGGCAAACACATGGTCGTGTACCACTCCGAATTAACCGTTCTACGATTTTCTAGTGGCACTGTAGCCACATGGCCATTAATACCAAAAAAGCAGGCCACCATTTGCTTCATAGTGCTTTTTGCACGAGTTACTTTCGTAGGGTTCGGCTCATTTTGAAACACCCACACAGTTGATTGTTGTTTAGTTTCGGGATCATACGCATAAATCCAGGATTCGTCACCTGTGTAGATATTATAGACAGCCTTTGAGTCACCACGGTTATATTTTTCGAACATTTTCTTGCACCATTCGACGCGAGCATCTTTTTGATCCGTAGTTAACATGTGCGGTATCCAACGCGAACAAATTTTTTTTACAGCTAAATATTCATGCAGAATCTTATTAATGCTCGTCATACAAATGCCCAGAGTCGCCTCTATCTCGCGATATGTAACATGCCGGTCATGCATTATAAGTTTTCGCACAGCTTCAATGTTTTGTGGTACAACGACCGATTTCGGGCGACCCTCCTTAACCTCGTCCTTGAGCATACTACGTCCACAATTCAATTCACTAAACCAGTGATACACAGTGCTTTTTGATGGAGCTTCATCACCAAAAGTTAAATTGAGTTGATCTATGCACTGTTGTTGCGTTAAACCACGCCGAAAATGGTAATAAATCATGGCACGAATATTTTCACGAGTAAGTTCCATTTTCGCTGCGAGATGACATTTTAAACCCGCCAAAAACAAAAGACTAGCGACACAAGAAAAAAAAATAAAGCGGCCAGTATTTTTAAAAAACTTCAAATTTTGCTATGGAGGTTAGATATAGCGTTAAAAAAATTCGGTATTCTGGATTCCGGATACATAAGTAGCAGCCCTCGTATGGGACTTAGGTAAAAGTACAAAATAATAATAATAGTATAATTTTTTTTTAAATAATAGCAATAATAAAATAATAATAATGAAAAAAGAAAAAAAAAACGAAAAAGAAATACTCCCCAGAAAACCCTTCAGCGTCTGAGACGCGAACCGCGGGCGGTGAAATCTGAATCCGGCCGCTATCCCGCTAGACCAATGCGCACACAAGTTGAACCGGCGAAATTATGGTACAGTTTTGTATTCAGCTGTTATCTATTCAATGTTGCGACGAAGTGGGTAATAGCAAGACACTTTTTTAACGAACGGTAGCAACGACGCAACGAGTCTCCTTTTTTAAAAAACACTTTTAATCCTGTTGTTTTGATTAATTTCACAACACTCACTGATTTTGCAGAAATATATCACGAAATTTTATTATTTATTACTAAAATTTAAAGTCATACACAAACAGAGAAAATTTTGTAGCCGATATTTACGCACTAAAATTCCTTAAAGTACTAGATATTTCACGATGATAATAGTTTTCCTGGCGAATTGAACAACTATGAACACTTATATAAACATTAAGAACTGGAAAACTTATAGTAGCTATTTTTTTTAAATAAATTAACACAGAGCGATGTTCGTTAGGCGAATGCAGCGCCCTCCCTCGAGGAGAGAATGGTTTTGATACGTAGTGGCTGACGCCACTCATAGGCTGACGCCACTCATAGACTGAGGACCAGTGGCTATATTTCGCGGAATTGACATGAATACGTTACTCTGAGGTCTATAATTTGGCGGGGGTGCACTAAATATCTACTGTGTCCGGGATGGTACTCTAAACTGGAGTACATCTGGTTTCCAGATGGGCTGTGGAGCCTGTATCATTTGACGTGATGATCCAGGCATAATCATTTGACGTGGAGACTGCATAGTGACAGGGAATGGCATGGGAGGCCTAAAGCCATAGGTAAATTTTGATGTGCTACCTTGTGGATGCGACAACTGCGTCTTTTTGTCAGGAAGGTGCTCATTACGCTGCTGCTGTAGACACAACGTGTTCATCTCCTCGTGTACAAATTCTAGAGCCTTTTCGATTGTGTCAGGTCGCATGCAACGAATACGAGACCCCAACGGGTCGCGGAGACCACGCAAATAAGATTGAAGGGTTAACTTTTTGTACAACGAACGTTTGGACTCAATGGTACTCGCGATCGTTTCATGCAGGCTGACATAAGTCATGATTGTACTAAAAAGGTTTTGGCACTTCTCATAGAATTCCTGAGGGCTAAGTGATCCTTGATTCAATAGTGCGAGATCGTTATACAGCGAAGTTTCTTCTCGCTGGTTGGCAAAGTTATTGACCAAGGCAGATCGAATGCCTTCCCAGGTGTCTGGTATTCCGTTCCAATTTATAAGACGAGCGGCAGCTAAGTTACTTAACTCATAGCCAGGCTCAGCTTTCATATATTGATACACTAATTGATCACATAGTTTTATAAACCTAGTGAGCACATTCGGGTTGCCGTCAAATTCGGGAACTAACCGAAGGGCTTTGAATATATGATCAACAATGGCGTCCGTCAATTTTACGGTATCTAACTTTGTTATAACTATTCTATCACTAGTATTATCTATCGATAAATCTCTGTAAGCATCGTGGGAATTAATACGCCTACTATTATGTAACCTAGGGGTCCGAGATTGCCTTGGATGGCAAATCTTGGGAATTGCAGGAAAATCTTATATGAGAACAGAGAAAGGAAACAACTCTTGGTAGAAAATTAAAGTACTCACACATGCGCATTGTGGTATCTACGAGATCGATTTCTGGATCATTCCTGGACAGCGGCTCCCTTGTAGATTCGGATTCTCGGTAGCGGTGCTTGGTAGCTACCCGGGTAGATAGCGAACGTGACGTGTAGAAGTTTGATGCCCGCTCGCGAACCGGCTTGCGAGAATCCTACCGACTGCGCCAATTAAGAGAAGCGCGTCCAAGAGTTGCAAAAAAAATGCAACTTTCTTTGAAATCAATTTAATTTAAAATAAAAATTACAATAAAATTATTAAACTAAAATTATGTGTCTAATGATCGACGTTAGAATCAAAAGTGACGAAGGCACACGTCCGGTTTCCGAAGGTGGCTTGTGCTGTCGTCACGTTCCGCTGCATCGGCGTCCCTCCCAAAAGTATCGAACATTTTTTTTGGGAGTGTTGCCGAACGGCGGGAAGCGCTCCGCTTGGCAACAGAAAGTGGTGGGGGGATCTAGCCGATACAGCGCGACCGGTCCCAGTTGGCTCCGAGCACCTGGAGCGGCAGGACGTGCGTTCGCGTAGAGCTCTAAACGACACCTCGTCGAAGTTTTTAAAAGTAGCGCGATGACGGATCCGTTAGAACAGAGGTACGCAGTGAAATTTTGTGTTCTACTCGGCAAAAATACTGTGGAAACCAACGAGATGATTAAACAGGCCTTCAAGGACAAAGCCATGTCCGAATCCTCGGTCAGGAAGTGGCACAAGATGTTCCGTGACGGAAGGGAAGAGGTGACCGACGAAGCCCGCTGGTCCCGCAGCCTCCCTACAGTCCTGACGTCGCCCCGGCAGACTTCTTCTTGTTTCCCAGCATCAAGTCGAAGCTCAAAGGCAAGCATTGGGGCACAATTAAGGACATCCAAGAAGCTACGACGAGGGCGCTGAAGGACCTACCCGTTGACGTCTTCCAGGGGGCCTTCCGGGCATGGAAAACTCGCCTACAAAAGTGCATCGATGCTGAAGGGTGTTATTTTGAAGAGTACTAATGTATGGTACCGATAAGTTCAATAAAAGTATTTTTCCTGAAAAATGTTCGATACTTTTGGGACGGACCAGATATTTCACGATGATAATAGTTTTCTTGGAGAATTGAACAACTATGAACACTTATATAAACATTAAGAACTGGAAAACTTATAGTAGCTATTTTTTTTAAAATAAATTAACACAGAGCGATGTTCGTTAGGCGAATGCAGCGCCCTCTCTCCAAAGGAATTTTTTCTGAGTGTTCGATCTTTGTATTAATAATTATAACAAACTAGTGGAGTAATTTCACAAGAAATAATTGAATATCATTTCAATAAAAATTTGAAATACAGTATAATATTTATAAATCACAGTACAAAAGCTCCAAATTATTAAAATCATCATTCCAGATTCTCATGATTGGATGACGCCGCGTGGATCGATATCTTCCGTTATGTCGACTGGTTTGCAAAACTTTGTTTACAATGCCGATGTAGATTCGGAGGAAGAAAAGGAAGACGAAGAGGTATTAAAATAAAAAAACAGTTTGTGTATACATATTTGTTATATGCAATTTATATTCTGAAATAATAATAACAACTCACAATTATTAAATTACAGGCGCATGCACATTTGAACTCTTAATTGACTACTTATCATAGAGTTCTTTTGGCTTGGTCTTTTGGTTCTAGTAAGGTTACGTTAATTTTTCAGGAAGTCAAATCAGTCAGTGACTGGCAACTCCTCAAACTGAATGCTCCCGAGTGGCCTTATTTAGTCATTGGGTCAATTGCTGCCTTTTTACAAGGAGCGTGTTTCCCTGCGTTCGCGCTCTTATTCGGTTACACCGCTGGGGTACGATTATTTTGAAATCTTACTCTATTCGTCGTCCAGGAAGCCTTTACGTCCTATTTAGTGACCTATACTGAGAAGTCCATGAAGTCCAATTTCAATTGTAGTCATTGTAAATAGGAGTTAATTTTTACAGATGAAAATCAAAAGTTAAGCTCTGGCCACACCGAGAACGAAGCGAAACTAACTTAACTTAGCAGACGTAGTTGCATGCAAAGCAAAGCTAAGAAAATACTAATGCTACACTACGGATACGTGCGGGGGTGAACGGTTGCAGAAGGGAAAATATGTCATAGCTTACCGGGACCATTATTCGCGGTGTGAACCGAAGTATGAATAGATGCCCCGGCTACGTAAGCTAAGCTAAGTTAGCTTAGTTTCGTTCTCGGTGTGGCCTGCGCTTTAGTCATAGCTAGTTAATAAACATAAAAACAAAACAAAGAAAATATTCAGAACTGAACTTATAGATATTGTACAAGATCTTATATGGTGGAATATAAACGTATTTACAACTGTACTCACTAAGACATTCTTTCAAATAAATATGTTTTTCAGATTTATGTATTAACAAACTATGATGCTATAAGGCACCAGGCAGATTTGTATGCTGGCATGTTCCTTGTCGTAGCGGGCGTAGCTGGGGCAACAATGTGCATACAAAGTTTTACATTTACGACCGCGGGGCTGAAAATGACTTCCAGACTGAGACATCAGTATTTCGCTAGTCTTCTAAAGCAGGTAATTTTAGTATACGTCGTCAACTTCAGGCTTATGAACTGTAACTTTAGGAAAAAGAAAGCGAGAAAACTATTGGTTTCTATTGCTTTCGACGACTATGCAGTTCGTAGTGGTTCAATACAACGAAATGGATTAGGATATTGCACCCAAACTTATTTTCGCATAAATATATTTTCGTTACAGTAGCTACAGACAACTACCTATTTTGCGAACAGGTAAATTTATTTAACTGGCACATTTATTTACTTGCAGGAGATAGGATTCTTCGATAAGGAATCTAATACAGTGGGTGCGATGTGTGCACGATTAAGTGGCGATGCCGCCGAGGTCCAGGGCGCCACGGGGCTGCGCATCGGCCTAATCTTGCAGGGTTTTAGCTCCGTATTTGTTGGCTTCCTCATGGCCATAAGCTACAACTGGAAACTCACCCTTGTCGGAGTAGCTTTCTTGCCTCTGGTTAGTAAAACTTAAACACGCACATAAACTGTACGCGTTACCATTGACAAGCATAAAGTTTCTCACGATGTCTATTATTCTTTCAGATGGTAGGTAGCATCTGGCTGGAGGGTATAGTGTCTCAACAGTCGCAAGCTAACGAGCGAGATGCTATGGAATCAGCAACATCAGTCGCCACTGAGGCGATCGTTAGCATTAGAACCGTTCAGAGTTTAGGTAAGCTTTGTGTTGAGTGCAGAAGCACGTAATGCCGCAAGTGGAGATTTTTCCACGTCACTATATTAGTAGCATGTTTTAAAATTACACAGGTGTCGAGAAGGTATTCCTGCAGAAGTTCGAGGAATCTCTGAAATTGTCATGTGCAGCTGTCGCCAAAAAGACGCGGTGGCGCGGTTTGGTGCTAGGTCTGGGCGTCTACGTGCCCTTCTTGTCATACAGTAGCGCAACTATATACGGCGCCACTCTTGTGGCCTATGAAGGACTGGAATACAAAGTTGTGATGCTGTGAGTAAAATTCCATCGATGATATTAGACTCAATGTCGTTTTCATATTACGAAGAACATGGTGTTTCAGAGTAAACGAAGCAATAATGTATGGCGCGTACATGCTGGGTCAGTCGTTGGTGTACGCACCCAGTTTCAACTCAGCCAAAGCTTGTGGCGCCCGTATCCTATCCGTTATCAATAGGGAGCCCAAAATTAAGACCGAAAATGGGGTGAAGGATAAGAAAGACTGGGTAAGTTTGACAAGTATTTTTAGTCTATTAAGCTATAATTAGTTTAGCGTAGAGTTTACAAAGTCATAAAACCCGGTGAAATCGGGAAACGTATTTACGCAATGTTGATTTTGCCCATCTATACTGGTTGTAAATTTGAGACGGGTCAGCAAGGCCAGCCACCATAATCGTTTTAGTTACAGGAAAACGGTTCTAGAAGACTGTCCATGAATTTTGAAAATATTTTGATTGACATTCACAGATTTTGGAAAAATGGTACAGTCAGCAAGATAACAGGCAATTTTTACAAAACTTTTTTTTTATGCCGTTCGATCCGGTCTCTGTTCAATAGTCTCTATGGGACCAACTGTGGTAAGAGTACTCGAAATGTCAGAAATCGCAAAAAACTTTTTACCATACATTTTGTAGGGACATATTTAGTAATCAGTTATTCTAGGTACTTAAGGAAACCAACAAATTGACAACGTATTATGTATTAGTTAAATGAAATTTACAAAAAAAATACAACAGTGTTCAAAAATTGAAAGACGCACTTGCAGCAATTTTCAATGGAATCCATCCGAGCAAAATTTCAGCCGCTAATTTGCTCTTTGCGGAAGAGAGCAAATCGATGCATCCGCCAAGGCGGCAATAAATTCGAGCACTTACTATCATACATTTTTATGTTATTTTGCTTTTTGTTATTGTTTTTATTTTGAAATACATAATACGTTGTCAATTTGTTAGTTTCCTTAACTACCTACAATAACTGATTACTAAATATGGGACATATTATGTACTAAATGTATGGTAAAAAGTTTTTTGCGATTTCTGACATTTCGAGTACTCTTACCTCAGCTGATCCCATACAGACTATTGATCCTTAACAGAGACCGGATTGACTGGCATAAAAAAAAAGTTTTGTAAAAATTGCCTTTTATCTTGCTGACTGTACCATTTTTCCAAAATCTGTGAATGCCAATCAAAATATTTTCAAAATTCATGATTAGTCTTCTAGAACCGTTTTGCTGTAACTACAACGATGAAGGTGACTGGCCTTGCTGCCCCGTCTCAAATTTACACCTGTATATACTGAAGTAAATATCTTTCCTAATGATTCTACCTATAGCGAAGACGCGATATAACGGAACTTAATGATATTTTGAGTAGGTATAAAAAATAAAACACGTCTACAGAATGATTTGCTGATGCTATAGGAATCTACCAAAAAAATCTAGGTATACATCCTATGTACATGTATAGCTTATAGCTCAATTCGTCTGTATTTGTGTGTATGTTACGCGATTACTCCGACATGTGGGAACCGATTTCGATGATTTGTTGTGCAAATGTACCCCCATTTCCCCATCTCGTAGTTTGCCACCCTTAAAGGTGCAATATTTTCTTCAAATTTAAATGGGACCAATACTGAGGTACCCTTTTTTCAAGAAAAAAGAACCATCAGAATCGGTTTATTTAGTTATCGCGTAACATACACACAAAAAATATATAGGTACAGTTGAGAACCTCCTCATTTTTTTATTAAGTCAGTTAAAAATGATTGTAACCTAACATTTGTAAGTCAATGTAACCTAAAGTAAATTTAAACAAAATCTATGCATTGTAGTCATTGACTTACAAATAAATGGACGACGGGTCTAATACAAAAACCACGAAAAAAATGTCCCAAGTCAACCTATTCGAAATTTAAATTGTAATGTCATCGCAGTATCGCGCTGTCAGTAGAACAAATGAAGACTAAAGCGGAGATAGCGCTCTGTATACGATTTTAGCGCCTTACAAGTGCGGACACTTTTTAGCGCGGACCCGACGTCCATATAATTGTAAGTCAATGATTGTAGTCTTTGGTAAATTTACGTTCTTCTTATAACCAGCAGTGTGACGTAACTACATAAAAGAACTATGTTATATTATTATTAGGCAGCAACGGGCAACTTTAACATAAAAGAGGTAGAGTTCAGCTATCCAACTCGTCCACACCAGATGGTCCTTAAGGGAATAGACTTAAAGGTGGACGCCGGCAAAACAGTAGCTTTGGTAGGCTCCTCAGGTTGCGGGAAATCCACCATTCTACAGCTGTTGCAACGTTTTTACGACCCTGATACTGGCAATATCGTAAGTATTTACATCTTTATTTATTGTTGACATTGATAGATAGATTCTTGACACGCATTTGACGTTAATTCTTCAAAACAGCCTCCAATCGATGACATAACCATAATCCAGTAATTGAATTGAACTAAGGCTTTCAACCTACATTAAAATTACTTTATTCTTGCGTATATATTAATCTATGGAATAATTGTTGCAATTCGTTTTTTACAATTGGAGTATTTGACGTTCAGAGTTACCATTATTGCACAAGCCAAAAAATACTATCACCATGGGCCAAATATTAGGAACGTTATCGACTTTTGATATTGCTTTAAAACAAGATGATAAGCCCACATTCAAGCACGACGCTGGTTTTGAATACACAAGAAAACAACGAGAATATAATGCATGTGAGCTCCATTTGTATTCGGCGAGGATTCCTATGAAATACAGAGACTACTGCGTGGATCGGCTGTTGGATTATCAGAGTTGCCGATATGTGAATTGGCCATTCGTATTTAAGTGTCACCACGAAAAAACATGCGTATCTCGAATGCGAACAAAAAGACTATGTTCTCAGAATGAAGGAATTCGAAAGAGAGAGAAGACTTAGGGAAAGGGAAATCCGAGTGAGGGCTAGACAAGTGTGTTAACGAGTAGCATAAAATATTTGTTTGTAAACCGTTGTACCTAATATTTTACACATAGCTAAATTTATTGAATAATTAAAAATATACTAAGCTTCTAACGCTGCGCTGTTTGTAAATTTTGTAATTAAGTAGTTAAACGCAATTCTAATCCTATTATCCTATTGCTTCCATACACGCTCATACTTTTTAAATTGTTCCTTTGTAATGTCTGTAACAATAGATATAGTATAATTTCCGACTATCTTTGTTAACGAATATCCTATTTTACCATTTATGCTTTCATTCGATAGTAACATTAATAACATTTTATAGGGCGCAATTCGTTGTCTACGTTGAACGTGTCGGCCACAATCAGTGACATGTCAGATAACACGTGTTTGTAACGTATTTAAGTGTATAGGATACTAAATCTTTGGTCCGAACTCAACCTCCCAACACTTAAGACTCGCATCCTTCTCCTCTGAAAATTATCTACAATACTGAACTTGTGATGTTACTGAAGTTTACCTTTTTCAAAAATTCCAACTAGCTAATAGGATTTGCCAACAGCCTCTGTGAACATTCTACTTTCTATGTAGCTCAAGTAGCTACGAAATCCTTAAAAATTCCAATTATCTATTTTCTCCATAAGAACATACCTATGACCCTCATCTTTAAACACTTGTGTTAAACGTTCTGTGTGTATACCACCGTGACAAAGTAGATAACTTAGATGTCGTGAATTAGCCTAAAAAGTACGAAAAAAAAAAACAAATTTAGTCGCTTCAAAAATTATGAGAGGTTTCTTTTTGTCCACAAAGATATAAGCTTATTACGCCGGCGTAAAAAATACGATTTAAGAGCAAATATGTTGAATATAATATCATTACCCAGGAATTAGATGGACGCGATACGCGTAACAACTTAACCCTGTCGCGCCTACGGCGGCAGCTGGGTGTGGTGCAGCAGGAACCAGTATTGTTCGACCGCACGCTAGCCGAGAACATCGCGTACGGCGACAACAACCGTAAAGTGACCATGCACGAGATCGTGGCCTCTGCCAAGGCCGCAAACATCCACAACTTCATCGTGTCTTTGCCCAAAGTGAGTAGAAGAGCAAGTGCAGCCGTTGCACGTCGCAGTGACGCAGTGGTAAGACACGGGATGTTGCAGGGCTACGAGACCAACCTGGGCGCCAGTGGTGCGCAACTGTCGGGCGGGCAGAAGCAGCGCGTGTGTATAGCGCGTGCTCTAGTCCGTGCGCCAAGACTTCTGCTGTTAGACGAGGCCACTTCTGCACTCGACGCCAACAGCGAGCGGGTCGGTACCATCGCACAAGCACAACCACTGTCTTCGGGATACACTACACTTTTCGACATGGAATCGCATTAAGCCGGTCAGAAAAAGCTCTTCAGAATCTGCTTACTGCAAATTTCCGATCGCGTCCTTACGCAGCCGATGACAGCTGATCAGCGGCATTGACACGCGAACGGCCGCATCGATACCGGAACTGCCGCGTCGACGCACGAACGGCCATGTCGATTCGCGAACGGCCGCGTCGACACCTTAACGGTAACGTCAACGCTCAAAGAACAGCATCGGTGCCCGATTGACCGCGTACATTGCGAATTAGCTTAATGCAACAAGTGTGGTAAAACATGATCACCTCAAACCAATTCCCCGTTTGGTAAATATGATGACTCCCTTCGTTGTGACACAATCTATTTACCCTACATATGTTTGCAGGCCGTGTCTGAAGCTTTGGAAAAAGCTGCCAAAGGACGAACGTGCATTACCATCGCCCATCGTCTATCTACTATAAAGGATTCCGATCTAATCTGCGTGTTAGATAAAGGTAAAAAACTTTGTAGTCAATTAGGTAGTATTTGCAGTCTAGAAAAATTAAAATGTGAAAACTAATATTGTTTTGTTTCAGGAAAAATTGTGGAGCGGGGTACTCACACTGAACTACTTAATTTGAAGGGACAGTACTGGCGCATGTGTAAAGGCCAACATGTCGCCTGAATGTCAACGCAATATTGTAATAACTCAGCCGTATGAAACGAGCCGCGTATAACAAATGAATTTCGTTTTCAAAACAAAAACACGAATAGGTAGTAAGTAGTCGGTAATTACTAATACAAGTTGTTGTAGTACATGTATAATATATGTAATTAATAATATAATATAAACAACAAAATAAAGACCATTTCGTTTATTATACTCCAATTTGTTTCCACAATTGCATGAACACACGACCAACCACAGGTCACGGGTAACACTTTGTGCGATAGTCTTAAACTGTAGAGCAAGGTGTACCTACGCTACGCTTGATTTGCCATTGTTGCATAATGGTGTTGTTTATGTTCTACTCACAATATTACTTCGTGCACCTTCCATTTTTGGCAGTACCCTGTATCCTTTGAATTATATTTTTTCTCTAAGTGCTTTAATGAGAGACACCAACAACCCATGACCTACGCTTATCAATAAAATATGTACAGTAATTAATAATAACTGTTATAATATCAATGGTTAGTTATTTGGCATGGCATATCTTAATATAACTAAAATCTGGTATTGTATGGCAAGTATGGATGCATCAAACTTACAATAATAGGAAAGGCGACTGCGCATGTGCCCTTCGATATATTTTTTAAATTATTCATTAATACATAACAAAGCACAGTTTAAAATTTTAAGACGAAACAGAAAGTAGCGCAACGCCCGCGCATCCTGTATAATAAACAAAAAACATTGGACGACCAAATTCAGTTAGTACCCTAACTTTTTTTGTTTGGGTCGTAAACTATTTTTTCCGTTTTATCACGAAGACAAGAGTTATAGATATGTTAATTGTAAGAGAAATACAGCGGGCTCCATTACTCTTATCCTATCCAATTACTCAAGTTTGATAAAAATATGCGCAGAGATCGCTACCAATATCGACATACAATTTTACATATACAAACATTTCATTTACTAACTGAAATATATACACCACGATGACGTTCTCGTCTTTGATATAAAGAGAATAGTACAAAAATAAGAGGTTGTATCACAATGGCTCCAAATTCTATACTTTGCTAAATTTAGCCAATCATAAAAAATAATAGATTGTTACAGTTGTACAGGAATGGAAATTAACTATATGCGTTCATTAATTTAAAAGTAAACGTCGACTTATCGATATTCATCGCGCGCATTGGATTGCGTCCGCTGGGTTCCGAGGACTTTATGGTCGCGTCGAAAAATGCGAGGTTTGTGAGCGGATGTCGTTATTCGTATTTCTGGTCCACATTATACTCAAGCCACTAAACGTAACAACCAGTCGCAGCTACTGGTAGCTGGATGCTACTAACGTAGCTAAAAATCGTCCAACTCCTCGAATCCTACGTCATTGTTATCAGCGTTTGATATGAAAACAGGACATACAAAGACAACTTTATTTTGAACTTTGAATTTATTTTGATTGACAGGACACGATTTTTATATTTAAAACTTAATACGAGTCATAAAGATCCTATAGAAGTCGCTGTATGTTTATTTCTTGCTAAAACAAAAAAAATGTTGCCCGCTAAGCTTTAATAAAATTCCTTATACGGGGCGGGTGGCGGACATAAGCAGCAAGCACGGGCTACTCCCGCAGCTTGTGGCGGCCACTCTCACGCTGTTTGCGCCGATACCATATAAAATGTATGAAAAATCTCGTCCGTAACTTGTGGTCGCGTTTAGTGATCCAGTGGGCGGACGGCCTAATATCGTATTCATAGAACTTCATGCAATATTCGCATTAGCCGATCCTTTGCAACTGTAGTCGTTAGTGTATACCGAGCGATGCGTAAGGACAAGTCGACGTTTACCTTAACTGATAAGGTTGTTTTTGACAAACGTACGACTGAATTATGAAGTTTATGCATGAAGATATTATCTACAAAAATAATCACCATACATATAGGTAAACCACCGTAAACTTCGCCCTTCTGATGGTTTATGGAACGCGAGGCGGGTATGCTTAGACTAATTTTAATTGTTTTATATATTTGACAAATATAACTGTCGGCTGTCTGTTTCAGTTTTTGCGACGTAACGTTGGCGTTGTATGTTTCAAAATAGCAGATACCGAAAAAACAAAACGCACATTCTAACTTTCACGTCAATCCATGACAGCGGATGGCAACGAACTAGCTAATTAATCGAGTTTACGGCGGTCTATATAATAAAATACTATCTGTTACCGATAACATGCGAAGTGCTGTTTGACGATCTACTTTCTAATAAATATACACACGACATTAATACACCTATTGATGTGATATATATAATTACATACATAGATATATGTACTTCTACACTCGCGATTATGGTAAGCGCAAGTACATCCGCACTTACGCATTACACCTGTGTACATCTAACATCAATTCGATCGGGAATCATATACCTATACATATATCACAAGTAATATTAATTATTTTGCGGAAACATTGGCTCCCAGCTCCATTCTTTTAAATAATTTGCTTATTTTATATTTATATTATGTATTTCAAATTTCCATATTTCTCTTACAAATTAAACAACATTAGAAATAAAACACAAAGTGTGACACATATTTTACATACACACACATACTACCAGGCCTCCTACTGGGGCAGGCAGAGACTATGGTACTCCACCGGCTACACACCTGACACTTATACTTTTACCAGGCCTTTTTTTTCAGGACATCTCAATCAGGTTCAGATATGACACATTAATTTTAGTAAAGTAATATGTACTTAGTAATAAACAACAGACGTGCTCAAAAATAGCTGTGGTTTATCAACTATAAAACGCTACCCTAACCCCAACGAGAAAAGCTTTTAAAAATCTTTTATTACAGATTTCAACAGGATTTGGTCAATTTATTATCTTCAAAATTATATGAAACGAAAATAATGTTACGAGGACTACGTAACTTAATACAACTGAATCCGTCCTATATATCTTATAGTGTGTGTAGGCCTATCGCAACTGAAAACATGCATATTGTCCAGCTCAATAATGTACGCAATCGAAGGCTTAAGGCCTTTACATAATTATTATTTTATTGAAATAGCTGCTTCATTAGTTATGGTTCAATTCGCCCCTGTTGAGGACGCCTCTCAAATTATATTGTAGCTAAGAGAGCTGTTGAGAAGACGTTGTTTTTCGTGCACATTTTGCCTGTTTAGTCATTATCGCTATTAAATTAAAGTATTTATGGCAAAAAAATTCTACTTAAATAAATATAACATAATTCCTACACAAAGTGTTAATAATATGTCTAACATATAAATAATAACAATACAATAAAATTTCAGTTCAATTCATGACCTTTAAAACATTTAAAATAAAATAAAATATATTTGTATAATAACACGTTCACGCTACGAGACAATTTAAAAATTTAAAAAAAACGCGGCAAGAACATTGGCGATCTTTACGACAACAAGACCGCGTACTAGGTACGTGACAACGTTGCTCGCACTCGCTAAACAAGCAGGACTATTAATATACTGAAAATTTAATTTATACTTAAGACTTCATCTTAAAAATATTGTGAATAAATCTAAATATTTTGATTGCTATTACTTCAGAAAAAATACCAGAGCTCAGTATACATAACGACAAGGGGACATATTTGGTGTAGTGTAAGTATTATACTTTAAGATTCATTAAAACTAGTCATCATGGCTACGTGATAAATGCCAGATATTTATGTTATTTAGTAGATTACTATTTACTTAAACCTTACACCTTGTTTCATAGTTATAAACAGGGTGTCGCTGACCGACTGATACTAAAAAAATGAGGAAAACGGGGATTTCATAACTTCATTGCAAATAAGTTTAGATGTTTATAATGGGCATATTGTCGTCTTTTACTTTTTTTACTCTTACATTACTATTTCTCATTTATATGCTATATTGTTAGTTTATTTAAATACTTTTTTAATCATTTCGTCGTTTTCGGTTTTTAAATGTCAAAAACATGCCAAAAATCATCAAAAACAACATCAAGTCAGTAATGTCTGATAGTACTTGACATCACACTACAAGCACAGGCACAGATAATGCGGCCGCGCTTGCTACTTGAGGTCAAGTCCAATAGATAATTTTGAACACAGATTTTATTGACGATTTATAAGTAGGTCACACAAAGTTACACTATTTTTCTTGAACTTTTCTATTATTTGTTTACTTTTATTATTAACCTATTTTCAGAGATGCGCTGAAGTCCCGTTTTACAAATTTCTTTGGGAACCCTCGGTCACTGACGCCTTGCCTATTTTATATTAATGGTTCAATTAATTGAAGCTATCAGCGCAAAAGTGGTGTAACCCATCATTTTTTTACAATATTACTTTAAATGATACTAAAGTAGATAATTGCTGTTTTCATGTATAAAAAAAATATAATTGAATTACTTTTATACATGAAAATAACTACCAAATATAAAGTAATTATGTACTTTATCATTTATAGTAATATTGTAGAAAAAAAAATTAAAGTGGGGTACGCCCAAAGATTTAGTAAGTATATAGGTAAAATCTATGGGTACACCACTTTTACTAGCCTCAATTCGCCAGAACATGTTAACCAATCGGTTAGCCATTATATTAGCGAAATAGTTTTGGACGTAATTAACATATTAGGCAACTTCATTTCAAGTTACGTCAGGCAAAAAGGGGGAAAGTATATAGATGTGTAATTTTTTGTGAGCCTTACGTTTTTCGGTCATAATATTTTATGCCTGCCAATAAAAAAAACTGATTTATGACTATTGTAACATAAATTATTTAGTGTACCTAACTTAAATACAAAGAAATTTTTATTTAGGGACGTTACAATCGTTTTCGGGGACATTTTACTCGCCTCTGGCAACACTGATGAAAGAGGTGTGAAACAGATTATGAGTTCCGACAGCTAATCTTGCGAATACATAATCGTTCATTCGAACATTAGCATTCACTTCGATTATCGGCTAACATGTTCATCAACGAATGGCACCTGCATCATCTTACTCATCTCATACATGCACGTAAATTATGTTATGATTTAATGACATTTACTTCTATTTAGTAATCACGATCATATAATGTTTCGCTATTTACAATATACTGTAAACAAAAATAGGTTGCAATTTACAATATTATTCACAATTTAGGAGATCAAAAACCATTATGATATTAAAAACTTGACTTCTTGCGAAACAAAGAAATGAATGGCACATACACAATACATACGCTTTTATATCTAACTGCTTCAATAACAGTATATTCGTAAGTGTAAATAAACTCTCGATTTCATCGCTATTCTCAAATAATGATAAAAAATAATATCAACAACTATACATTAGCACATAAAATATTTCAAAACGGCATTTATCTCGTTTTGTATTTTTGTAAATCGCACAGCCTTTTTAAAAAACAAAAATATAACGAAAATCCGTAACTAACTTCACAATCACACATAAATTCATCATATATACATGTTAGGATCTTGACAGGTACAATAAAGATTTACGATTGTGTAATGTATACACACTATAAAATAAATCAACTTATGTACTACAAAAAATATTTAGCTGAGCATAAGAGCTTAAATGTACATTTGGATGCCTCAATCCAAACATCTTCTTTGAAAACCCTAATAGCTTAGTAGCTTAGTTAAACAAAATCACCTGTAATGACAAGTCCTATATTTTTCATGCTATTATTATTTCTATATTAATATAGAAAGTGTTTCAGGAAATTTACGACGCCAATAAAAATTACCCCAAATACATAGGTATTTTAATTACTTGGAAAGTTTGTCACAAATCTTCTTTCAATTGATTTTTGCTTCACACAAATCATCAGAATTTAATTGTGTTCCATAATATTTTAATGAGAGCTTTTTGACACATTCCATATATATTATAGTTGAATTTTATCATGTAAATGAAGTTTAAAGACAAATATAACATTTAAAAATACTATTTGCGAAGCATTGCTACTTCTCACCATACAAAAGTGATATAAGTAGGCAATACTATTTTACTATCGCCAGCTATCTTCGCGTATTGCACATAAATTGTAGGCATTGCACGTATATGTTATTAATGTAAATTGAAGCAACAAAACAATGCACTGATGATAAATAACAAAGTCCGTGAGTCACCCGACAAAAATGATTCGTAATTTCTTATTAATACGTACAATTTCGCGTTGCATGCTGCCGACGTTTCTTCTAGCAGCAATTTACATTATTAATCGTAGACTTATTGAGGCATGTGTTGATGATGGTTCGAGCTGTGCGGCGGCTGGTGCTGTGGCGGGTAACTGACGATGCCAGCGCGCTGAGCAGTTCCGTCATATATTTGTGCTGGCATACGTTGGTTTTGTTGCATCTCTTCGGGACTCACGAACGGATTTTGCGCCTGAAAAATTGAAAGATATGGTTTGACACCCATGCAAACATTTCATACTCTATACAATTCTATAATATGTATTACTAATATACATATATTAAATTCATTATTTATTAAACCCTTTGTGAATAAGGAGTATGTATGTATGTATATATATATATATATATATATATATATACACATATATATATATATCGCACCCTTAGTAATATAAGGGCACAATCCAAAAAAAGTAGATTTTTGGGAAATCGCGTATTAAGATTCTGGATTCGTACATTACACCTATTTTTTCAAATAATATGCTTATTATTTAAGTTATAAATATGAAATTTGGCAGATTTGTTCTTTGATAAATGTATTATAAATAGCAATAAAAAAAAATAATATAAATAAATTCCATAAGTTTCAAGCAAGTTAAAAAAACACTTTCAAGTTACACCCATATAGTACAAAAAATATAACAGAAATATGGAGCTATATAAGTTTGATCCCATTTATTATTTAAGTCCCTATCAATTCCCAAACCCAAAAATCTACTTTTTTTGGATTGTGCCCTTATATTACTAAGGGTGCGATATATACA
>NW_020653200.1:14922574-14973752 GCF_003589595.1 Hyposmocoma kahamanoa | reverse complement strand
TATATATATATATATATATATATATATATATAGATCCAAAACAAAAAATTCGGTGCCTCACATTGGGTTATCCGAATCACCCCCATGTATATTCAGCGATTTTTGGTAGTTTTCGAGTTATGATTTTTTAATGGATTTTTTGAAATTTTCAGCCAGAGATAGGCTATAATTTTTTTTATTTTTTTTTCAATTTGTATTGTATTGTACTTTAACGCACAAAACAATCGGCTTCGTAACACCAATAGAAGCCACGAAAATTTTGACTCAAAGTGGAAAATTCGCGTCCGAGCGAGTTAGACTTGAATTTTTAACTTTAAATTACAAATCTAAACCGGCATTTCCATTGTTCCTGGAAACTTTAAAAACTGCGCTACTCTTAAACTTTCTTATTAATTTAAAAAAAAAGTATGTAAACGCACGCCACGTCGTGAGGCAGTCCCTAGAGTTGACCCGGATCGCAGAGAAATAGTGCTGGAAGCACTTCGTCAGAATCCATCAACGAGTACGAGAACTAGGGCTGAGCATCCCAAGATCGTCTATCCAAGAGATAATTCACGGGGAAGGATACCACGCACATCACATTCAGCAAGTCCAAGCTTTATTGCCTACATATTATAAATTGCGGGTTGATTTTTGCCGAATTATGTTGCGAAAACAACGAGAGGTACCCAATTTTTTAATAAAATTTTGTGGACGGATGAGTCACGATTAGAGCGAACTGGAGTATTCAATATTCATAATTACCGCACACAGGCGGTTGACAATCCTCACGCGGCGAGACCTTCACACTTTTCAACATCGTTTTAGTGTGAACACGTGGTCTGGTATTCTCAATGGAGATTTAATTGGGCCGTTAGAACTGCCATCAAGACTTAATGCAGAAATCTACAAAAGTTTTTTGTAAAACAATCTACCACTGTTGATGGAAGACGTTAATCTTGAATCTTTACGAACCATGGTGTTTTAAAATGACGGTGCACCATGTCACTACGCAATACAAGTGCGAAATTATTTAAACCCAACGTACCAGTACAGATGGATCGGACGAAACTGACCAATTAGGTGGCCTCCACGTTCACCTGACCTCAAACCGATCGACTGTTTTGTTTAGGGTTTTTACAAAGAAATAACATACGCCTGAGAATGTTCGAAGGAACAAGAACTGAGGGAAAAAATCCAAGAAGCCAAACGTGCTGTAAAAAGCAACAGACAAGCTTTTCGAAGATTAAAACACAATTTCTTGCATCATAGGTGTAAAATCTGCATTTCTGTTGGAGGCCTTCATTTTGAAAACCTTTTATAAATAAATGTATTTTCATCACACATAACTGTTTTATTAACTCAATTTAAAAATGAGAAAAAAGTTCAAAAAAATAGTTAAATAATCTAAATAAATACTAAACGCTATTGGTCGGTACGGCTGCACTCAACGAGTAGTATAAGTTTGTTCATTGTATAAAGTACTGCCTTATATTTGTGTAAATAGTTTAAGGTTTATTTGTTGTACAAAGTATTACGCTAATATTTTGTTGTAATAGTCTTAAGTGGTAGAAATAAAGTTGTGCGTGTGTCTCGTTTCATTCCAATAAGGATCAAACAGGTATTCAGTTGAAATAATGAGTAAAGTAGAGAATATGCCTGTTTGACTACTTATACACCTGAACCGGGGGGTAGATTAGTATAAGTACGTCGCCCGGCACAAATCGCCTGCGGGCGCACAACTAAGGCCGTTATGTACCACTTATGGGTTTTAAGACATTATGTACAAATCAGCAGTAAGTAATATATAATAGAAAAGCATTTGTAATAAATGAATACATATGTGAAACATGAATAACTAGTACGAAGGGGGTGAGGTAACTTTTGGCGGGAAATGAAGGCTCGCTAACCTATAAAAGGCGCACTGGCGCCAATAGACACACAGTTCAAGAACAACCTATGCTCGAAACACATAGAAAATCCCGAAGACGAGCCAGCAGCCAACCTTACCAGACAAAAAGTCTCCTGATCTTCATAGTATAAATAACTGGCAGTTTTACGGAATCCAGTCATAGGTGCATCTCGCACAGCTATTAAGTTATTATTTTATTTATAGACTTTGTATTAATGAGAAGTTTTTTGTATTAATAATAAAGTTTAGAGCCTAGCGCAGTTTTTGAAGTTACCCAGGACCTATGAAATTGCCGGTTTAGATTTTTAATGTAAAATTGAAAGTTCAAGTCAGACTCTCTCAAACGCGAATTTTCCACTTTGAGGCAAAACTTTCGTAGCTTCCATTGGTGTTACAAAGCCGTTTATTTAGTATATTAAAGTACAATTCATAAAGATTGAGTTTAAAAAAAAGCCGATAAATTGTTGTACAAATTGAAAAAACAAAAATCTGAGCCGATCCGGTTGGAAATTTCAAAAAATCCATTAAAAAAATCATAACCCTAAAACTACTAAAAATCGCGGAACTTACATGGGGGTAATTCGGATATCCTCGCAAATATACAATGAATTTAATATCTGCAAAGAAATTTAATTATATATGTGAAGTTCCCAAACCGCATTGGGTTAAGCTCTCCCATTGTGAAAGGATGCTTGTGCCCAGAAGTGGGATTATATATAAGCTATATAAGTAAAAACTCACATTAATGAGCGGCTGCAACATGCCAAGACGTGCAAGGAGCAGCTGTTCCTTGACCTGGCGCAGTTCCTCCTGCTGGCGCACGATCATCTGTTGTAACTGCTCGTGCTTGCGTTGCAACTGCTCCTGCCACAGCCACTAACTCGCATCACATTGCACTCACACCGTGAACGTTTGTTTAAATAGGTGTTCATTATGACTTCTTTGTCAAGTATAGGGGCAGTGTTTGGTTTGATCACATTGAATTAAGTGCATGATGTTATTCTAGTAATGCTCAACAAATGACGTTGATCTTACTTAGAAGTAACAGCTTTTGTCGCCCCAGCGGTTAGCAATGTGGGCGGTGTGTGGATAATCTGTTCCGGATTGGATAAAAGGCTCCGGATTAGATTCCCGTAGGACCAATTTGTAAATTGTTCCTGATTCGAAAGTTCTGGAAGACTCACGGCTCTGGCACTCAAAACAAAAGGGATTTTGTAGTTTAAGACTAGATAATGGGTATGATCGTGTGGTATATTATTATTATTGAATTCATATACCAAAAACCATAAAATATTTAAATTGCCACCTGTTGGCACACCATTGAACTTTGTAACTGAGGACTATCACTCAACTTGCCGTTTAAATGAAACTGAATGGACTGCCATCACATCTGTACTCGTCCATAAGCAATCAACTTTCGACAAATTCATCTATTAGATATGAACATCTTAATTTAGTAGTAACGACGCTCACCTGTAATTGCGCTTGATCAGGGCAGACAATGACAGGAAGGGGCGGTAGCGACATCGGCGGCACAACGGGCATCCCCACTGCGCTCACATACGGCGCCGGCTCTAGGTACTGCGCGCCGATACCGTGCTGCGGCACTAGCGTTTGCTCAGAAGCCTTATGCATCTATATAAAAACAAGTTCACTTATTACCCTACAATGTAAAATGGTTTAGCGTAGTATGTACAAAGTAATCTATTTCAAGCACTCACGTGATATGAAAAATCATCGTAATTACTAAAATTTTAATAATATAATATAAAATCCAGGACATTTACTTATTATTATTTATATTATACGTACATACATATTGTAGACTTAATAATATCGATGACTTACTTTCTCAAACTCGTATCTTATAAAGAGTGATTATTCAGGAGTTGGCAAAACTTTCTATTTATTTTAAATTTCTTATCGAGGGTGTCAATTTGGATGCATTACTTTAAAAATAGATAAAAGCCAGTGTGTGAATACGAAGGAAATGTGATGTGAAATCAGCCTGCATAATTTGTATATGCAATCCATTTTTTGCATTTCAGTAACTTTGTGCTTTAAGATACGAGTTTGAGAAAGTAAGGCGACGCCATGTATTACAAAAGGCGAAGTCATATTTGAAGGACATATTCAGTGTTCTTTTTATTTAAAAACTAAGTACGTATTTGACTTCCATTTCACCTGATATAAAGTGACGATGAAGTCGACAACGGAGCATGCCACCTAAATAAAGCCTATTCACTCTCGCCTTCAAAAGGCCCAAGTTATACCGTTCAGGGAACGAGTCTGCAGACAGGGATTCCAATCCATAGCCGCTCGCCATATATATGTGGAAGCGAAACGCTTCGTGCGAATCCTCGGAATATCCACAACATAGATGTGGAACCCCAGCCTCTGGTCCGCCGATGATAGGAGAAGGCGGAATTAAGTCGTGCAATTCCCACGCACACTCTCCGTGATATATCCTTATCCAGGTAATGGTATTGAAAACTTTCACATTGTTATCTACGTAAATTCCAGGTGGTTCGAAATGCTTATCACTCACTCGTCACATGTACTGCACAATTCTAGTCCGAAATCAGGCCACGTTACGTTACCGTACAAATTGCGAAAGAATTTATGCATTTATTTCTAATGCATGCAGTGACTTCGGCAAACGATCGACAAACGGTGTAGCTAGTCGATAAGTGTTCTACTCCTTTGAAGATGCCGAAAACAAATAGCTCGCGAAATATTATTTGAGCCTATAAATGTTATGAACTAGAACGGTATTATGCTTTAATACGGTAATAAAAACAAAAATTCTTTTTACAAAAAAAATAAATAAAGAGTGAACATACATCAAGGATACTGATTAAGGATGGTATCGATTAATCGGAATAATCGGTGTTTTTTAATCGATGACATCTTGTTCGATTAATCGCATAATCGATGATTTCATACTGATTTTTGCTAAAAAAATAAAACTATGTTTCATAAAAATATTTTATAAACATGTTAAAATTTGGAAAAAACAACGGCATTTAAATCCAAATGATCATTTTATTTAGTCGATTTTCGAAAATGAGACTTGCGCACAATAAATACCGTGGTACCAGAAAGATGGTTTACAAAAGCTTATCATAAAATTTGTCTTCACCGCCTTTGAAAAATTTATAATGAATACTACTATATTGTTGTAATTTGTGTAATTTGAAATAAGGCGGGAAATGAGGGTTATGTTATGAGGTTCCTATGCATCCCGCCTGAGCCGCCACCTGTGTTTTCGAGGTTATTCTAGAAACCTTGGTACTATTAGCTTAGACTTAATGGAGTGTTGTCTAGTTCTTTATATCTAGTAAGTTTTTTTCTTACTTTAGAAATCAGGTAAACAAAGAAGCTGGGTTTGTAAACCGTAACAGACGAAAGTGACGTTATACAATTTTACTTACACAGCTAAAAAAAATCACCAACAAGAGTATGGAGTAATGCCACCTATTAAAATATTTATATTTTGTCGATTGTCGGTATATCGATTGTTTATCAAAAACAATAATCGATGTCAATATTCGATGTTTTGTTGGTCTATACTCATACATAATTCTGATGGAAATGTACCTACAACATTTTCTTTTAAGCATTAATAGTATTTTTTACGTCAGTAGCAGCCAGAAACTAAACCTCCAATTGCTATGCTCTTGATATACCCCTTCCGCTCCTCGACTCCCGTCAACCTCTTCATACGTGGCTTGATATTTGTAACACGGATATTTACATGGACGTCCTTAGCCTGATAGAGATATTTTGCTCCACTTTTTCATCCACACATCACCTAATATGCACCCTGATATTTGTAACACGGATATTTACATGGACGTCCTTAGCCTGATAGAGATATTTTGCTCCACTTTTTCATCCACACATTACCTAATATGCACCCTTTTTACATCACCAAACCATCGGAGCATTCCGTTTTCTCTTCTAGTCGCTACATAATCTTTCACACCGTAACGCCCTCTTGCTACTCATTCGGCATTCAGTCTTTAAAACTAATACCGGACATACCGCGTAAAGCACTTATTTTTACAGCAAAGCAAAATACCCAACTTTAATTTTACCCTTACCATGTCTTGTGAATAGACTACCCAGATACACAAATTCCTTCACTTATGCTAGTTTTCCATTACCAGTACTTAAAATCCCAAAAATTTGTCCTCAGTCAGTTTTTGCACTCCTTTAAACTTTTAATCAGTCGATATTATATGAAAATTTCAGCTATTTTCACTGAACCCATTAGATTGATCTATCACCTGCTCCTCGTTGAGTATCATATCACTTATTAAGAATCTCATTGGAGTCAATTTGCAATCGACATACCTGACACCTGAATAATGGACCTTTGAGGAAATTGCATATACATGCGGGATCGTAAAGTAGTCTAGGCTCTACTCTATGAGTAGAAATACTGACTGAATTAATATAGATTATTAATATAGGTGAATTATATGTGTTTGGAATGTATTTAAAAAATACATTCCAAACAAATAGAAAAAAGTGGAAGATCTTGGCAATTCTAGACTAAGATTCCAAATTGAATACACGTTTGCAGTTATATTTCATTTATAGCCTGGACGTAGCTCAGGTAGCTTTGCGAGAGATACTTTTATAAGAGAAACGACGATTATTTCATAAATATAACTGAGTAAAAATTAAAGCCTTGCAAGGGGCTCATTCGTTACACAGTATATACTTACATACACGCAAGAAGGGTAATAAATTACCTCTTGTGTACTATTTCGACGCGAGGAGAGCGAATCACCGGAGAGGGAGGCAGTATCGGAGCCGGTATAACGCACTTGCGAGCCTCGCGTCCACGAGACGGCCACAGTGGCGGTAGTGCTCGTCGTGGCTACTGTACCAGCGGTGCTGCTCATCGATACAGACTTCACCGAAGACGGCTGCTCATGAAAATACATGAGCTATATTTGGTGATGCAAAACTATTAAATAAAAACATATTGGTTTAAAAAGCAGAGTATTTACCTGAGATGAAGGCTGATAAGTATTGCCAAAAGCATCACTAGCCTCTGACATGTAGGATGGCGACAAGGCGACTATGGTGTCTTCGGGCGGCGCTTCCTTTACTGATCCTCCGGCCATGCTAATGCTGCCCACCTGCTGCGATGCTTTAGGCTGGGTCACGGTTTCTGCCTCATTGCTCTCCTGCTTCGTACTATTCGATATGTCTGCGTAACTGGCAAGGCGATACATAATCGTGTCATACAATTTAATTCATAATTCAACAGTATAGCACAACAAGTCAGACAATATGCTGTACCTTACAACACGATGTGTGCACACTACAAACTCCGGTTTGGAATTCCATTGGTGATATGTAATAAAAAACCGAGTCTGAAGCCAGATCCACTGCTGCCCTTTGGTGAGAAAGCGATAATAACAAGAAGTCAATTCGCCTTTCTGCATTACTGAAAATATATATATAATTCATACGTTTATTGTTGAAATGAAAGAATATAGTCACATTTAAAAGAAAATAATAATTTATTTTACTTCAGATGTCATGGAACTAAACCTAGTATACAATATACACAAGGTATGAATTAATAATTAGGTAGGCACTACTGTCCACCTGGAAGTTAATGACTGCAAGAGTCTGATGGCGCACTTGTCTCGCATCTAATTTGTAAGACGCTTGCGATTACTTTATCACAATACAATTGCTGAGAATGACCATCAATTCACACGTAGTCTTTAAACATAACTGTCTCAACTTGTAATACTCACATGCTTCATGACAAGTCACGACTTTCTCGAGGTCGTCGAAATGGTAATAATCGTAACCAGATGTACCCAGAACTTCAAAGGGCAAATATCCAATTATAGGCGGAGCTCGATGATCAAGGAATAAAAATTTCCACTCGAGACTGTGACGCGAAGTGAACTCGTTGCGGTTTGAATCCACCAGGGACACATCGCGAATCAGCTGAGGTGTGTACAAGCGACCCGTACACACAAGTAATAGTCTGAAAAAAAAGTATATTTCAAGACGCATCGCAAAAGAACTACATAAAGTATGAAAAGAACTCCTTGCTAATAAGTCCGTACCACTAATAAATTACCTAAGTAAAACTCATTTAATTCTCGGTGAACATCACTTTTTGTAGTAAGGTCAACCTCGTATATCAAACTATTTTAATCGAGTTGTGAGTAGGTTGCGATTTAAATACAAGACTGTCTAGTCCAGGGTTCCCAAACTTATTTTGTCTTTGAGAATAAATTATTTTTTAGCGCCCCCATTTTTTCACCTACTTAAAAACCACTATAACTTCAAATTAATTAATTATTGTGAGCTATATTAGCGGAGATTAAACATGCATTCTAAACGAGACTTTTACTCTAACCCGCAAGAGTTAACTTAAGACTTGAGCGCAGTAGGACTACCTACAACACTATTGGTTAGCCTGAGACCTTAGTTAACTTGAGTGTATAGTACACAATGGCGCTCAGGTCTCAAGTTAACTCTTAAGGGCTACACCTGCCAATGAGAACGATTATTGAAACGCAACTATACAGTATTCAGACAGAGTATCTTTTATTCAAAATAAAACAAACATAATCGATTCTAATATAAAAACTAATGTGAAGGATGAATCTGATGCTGTTTAATAAGTTTGTTGATATCAGGTTCTAATTTACTCAAGAACAGCCGCAAGTCACCACGTTCGGTAACATGCAAATGATTTCTCTTTTTAGTAACCAGCGTTGTCACAGCACTAAAACCACGTTGACACAAATACCTATGACGATGGGAATGCTATCAAGAAACGTTGAACGATTGACCACAATCCAGGGTACAATTGCGGGATCGGTTTTTGTAGCTAAAATTCTTGGTAGCCATTTTTGAACTTGATTTTTATTTCCTCATTCGTTGTCAATTCTATAAGTTCTTCATCCAGCTGAGGTGATATTGCTGTGCTGACATTTGAAAACGGATCCAACACCCAGTCTGGTATTTCCAAGTTCAAAATGACTTGGTATCTTTCGGTGAAGTCAATGTGGAGGTTTACCAAATATTGGCAGTAGGCAAACAAGTCGTCGTTACCGCAGGATACTGATAAATTCGGAAAATTGTGAAACTCACGTCTGCCCATATTCTTTTTGTGTAGAAGCAGTTTGGCTGCGAAAGCAGCAACGACATTTTTTGTTTTAATTAAATTTAGTTCATCGCCTTGCAGTTGGAGATTCACGTCGTTGAACAATTTATACAGGTCTGTCATGTAAGCTATATCATTCTTTGATGTAATGAGCATGTTGCGCAATTCTGTATCTTTAGTTGCCAAGAACTCTATCACAGAGTCAAGCCGGTTGTAAAATCGAGTCAGACAATTGCCTCTTGATAGCCAACGAACTTCAGTATGAAACAACAAACGGTTGAAATTCCGTCATTAGTAACACAAAGCTGATGAAATAATCTATCATTCAAAGAGCTGTTACGGATTTTATTTACTGCTTTGTTGATATATTGCAGTGATTGAAATAGTCGTTCACTTAAATTTGTAGCAACCAAGTGTTGTTTATGAATAACGCAATGTACAGCAAGGGCATCTGGAATTTTATTTTTCAAATACACTATGAAGCCTTTATGGGACCCTGTCATAGCCGGAGCGCCATCCGTAGCAACTGATTTTTTCAAGGTAATTTTTTCTTTCTCATCACAAAACTTTTCCAATGTATTGAATATGGTTTCGCCTTTTGTATCGATCTCTAAATTTCAAGTAAACAATAGTTCTTCACATATTTTCTCATGTTTAATAAACCTCACGTAAGACAGCAACAATGCTTCATTAGTTGGTAAAGTGGACTCATCGAGCTGAATTGAGAATTGACTAATCCTCAGATGATTGCACAATGATTCTTCAATGTTTTCAGCCATTTCGTCAATTCGTCTTTGCACAGAAAAGGAATTTTTCGGATAATATCTGCGGCCGGTTTATGAAGCACAGTAGTTATTACTTACTTTATTGTTGGCAAAATTAACTCTTCTCCGATGTTGTGTGGTTTGCCTTTTTGAGCAATGAACAAAGAGATATTTGTACGAAGCTCGAAGTCCGTCTTCATCTTGCTTAGCAGCCGCCGAAAAGAGTTTTGCTACACTTGGCTGAGTATTATGCTTTTTCTCTAGGTCTTGAAAATATGCTACATTCTTGTCTTTCTTATCTGGATGCATTTTGTTCAAATGATCTTGCATTCGAAAACGTTTTTAGACATAGAAGGCACAAACCCACAAATCCGTCGTCGACGGGTTTGTGGGATTTTCAATTAATACGAATTTAATATATTCCGCACAGTATTGCCGTCTTTCCTTTTTTACCTTCGACATTGTTTAGTTTTGAGAAATATGTAAGTAAGTGTTGAACTTAAGTACTGCTTATCTATTACGCGCGAAACCGCAAATGAAAATATTTTTTTTAGTTGCGGTCCTGACTTACGACACTTAGGGTCGTATTCCAGAACTCTACTCAATACTGAGAGTATTGTAGTGAGCACTGAAAATCATACTCAAGTCCTTGCCATTAAGGTCGTATTATATTATACGGTTCCAGTGCTTGAAATAGTACTCAAGTCTGCTCAAATCCTGACTTGAGCATTGAGTAGAGTTCTAGAATACGACCCTAAGAGTCTTCCTACATGAAATTACAAATCTCCCCCTAAGCCTCTACACAACGCCCCTATGCCCCTATTTTTTTTTCTGGATCTCTTACCGGCCCCCTTTAGGCATGCAGCGCTCACAAGGGGGCGTTACCGCCCACTTTCGGAAAGGCTGGTCTCGTTAATGGAGGTACGTACGCAAGGAAACAATCTAGACGTCATTGACTTTCTATATATATATTTTAGGCATTCAAAATACTCGATCTTCGACTGTTAGTCCGTCAAAAAAACTCCAGAGTACCAATTTTGTTTAGTTCTGGAGAATAATTACTTTAAAATTCTTCGCCTTTTGTACTTAAAAAGCACAAAAATAGTTGATTATAACTAAAAAAAATAATAACAGTACGAAATAATTATTAAAATGGTTTTAAAAGGTATTTTACACTATTCATGTAGCTTTGCTGATTTGCCCTTTAGAACAGCAAAACGCAACACTTGCTAAGTTTTATTCCAAATGTCTGGTCTAACAAGACTTGAAACACAGTAGTGTACCTATTCCCACAAATTCATCTAATAACTGTAATAGTAAGTACATGTGCAAGGACACAATAGCACCAAAATAGTGTGCTGAGTACAATCTACTTCGTGAGATAAACTTAAGTACCTAAGTTATACTAACATTATAAAGGTAATTACCAGGAAAATTAATTTTGAACGTTAACTTTAAATATTATAAAATAATAATTTCTTCGGTGTTGCATGTAGGTTGTAAGAATATCAGTAGTAAAGTACCTTGACTCAGGATTCTGCGGATACCCAGATATGTCGCTGTTGTCGGCTTGTTCCATGTTCATTCCTGCAAATAAATTATTCGTTGATAATCATAGAAACACGGTTAGTGAATGACCCCACACGTACACCCATTCTTATCAATTCTTAGAATACTCACTTAAATGTCCATTGAACTGAACGAGTTCAAACGTCGTATCGTCTCTGAAGTCCAGAGTACCCCGTCTAAGGCGGCATTGGAAACGTATCTCGTTCTCTGGAACCATTAAGCAAAAACATAAATTCAAAACAGAGAAGTTTGAGAAATTGCTCAATATTTTTTATTCGTATCAAGGTTTCTTTTTAAAAGTTAAACGATCATTATTCATTACGAAAAAGTATTTCACAACATTCGCGATGTTCGTAAAAAGTTTCAGATACCCCACTAGTTTTCGTAATGAAATTGAAATGAGCTTACAAATATCAAAGGAAAAGAGCCAGTATAGTGAAACCTATGACATCACAGTGAATACGCTTCAATTACGTTTACTGCATGGATAAAGCTAATTGAATATTCTATGATATTCTCGCCGAGTATCATCACTGCGCAGGATTTATACCTATCGACTGTGAACTGGCAACCGGTACTATGTAATTTTGACAAATGAATAGGATGAAGAAAAAATCATTTATATAGCATCTTGTTTATTAAATAAAAATACGTAGTTGTGCATAGGGCGCATTATAAGTTTCCGGAACTGGCCACTAATATAAACAATATTTAAAAATTAATTACAACATTAGAAAATGGAACTCTGGCTATAGAATACAGTTTGTTTCATCTGACTGTCACTTGTTTTTACATTGTGTGTGTGGCTTTATTTTAGAAATTGGTTGTCTACATCACCGTGGATTTAACTCGTGAAAATTTTCGTAGTTTGAGTTTTTACTACTTTAAGTGTAATTTAACAGCTTAGCGGGGCTTCCCTCGGCTTCAAACTGCTTTTGGTGATGAAACACCATACAAGACGACTTTTAGACCTGGTTTGCAGAATTTAAACGCATTCGTGATAGTCGCCCGTCCACTGGTGTGAACAACAAAAACATCGATGCTGTGCGCCGTATAATCAAAACAGACAGGCACGTGACATACCATGAGATTCTTTAGGCATAGGCTTGAGTTATTAATATAATCAATACTACACAAACATTTGTGTGTGAAAAAGCTGTGCTCTCGGTTGATCCCACACAACTTGACTGAGCCTCAAAAAACGGATCGCGTCACTTACTTACCAGATTCTACGAAGGGGCATCAAAATTGTGGTGGGACAGGTGACGAAATATGGATTTATAGTTACGATCCTAAAACAAAGCAGCAATCGAGCGTATGGATCTTTCGAGATGAGCTGAAACCAACCTAAGTGGCACGCGTGCAAAGTGCCTCTAAGCGGGTGATTGCTTCTTTTTTAAATAAAACTGGACACGTCGCTACTGTTACTTTAGAGAATCGTTGTACCGTGAATAGTGATTGGTACACGACCATTTGTTTGCCGGAACTTATTGACAAACTCCGGAAAAAATAACCGTAAACGCCGTATCATCTTGCGCCACGATAATGCCAGTTCTCACACGGCCAGACAGACAATGAAATTTTGAATTATGAGCCATCCCACGTACAGTCCCGAGCTGGCGCGTTGTTGTGACTTTTATTTATTTCCAAAAATTAAGAACCAGATATGCGGTCAACGATTTTCATCACCTGAAGAAGCTGTCGAAGAGTATGAAAAATATGTTTCAGAGATTGTCACGAAGGAGTGGCATAAATATTTTCAAAATTGGTTCATTCGTATGAAAAGTGCCTTAACGCTAACGACCATTTATAGTATTTTTATCTTATTCATTCCGGAAACTTATAGTGCGCCTCACGTACATACATACACGTGCAATAAAAATATTTAAAAAGTACGTATTTTTATTCAATAAACCAGATGCTATATAAATGAGGCAAACAATTTTTTTTTACACTGTAAAGTTGTCAAAATTGAGATAGTACTGATTGACAGTTCACAGTCGATATACTGAAGTTTTTTTTAATAACTGTGTGACGGGATGAACAAGTCACACGCCTGATGCTAAGCGACACATCTGTCCATAACAGTTGCAGTACCACGCAGAGATTTAAATCACAAAGATCTGAGGGGCACTGCCACTGCGCCCGACACCCTGCGACATAACTTGACAAGTCCCATGTGCCTGTAATTTGACCAGCACCCGTACCCTTTCAAACCGGAACGCAGTAATGCTCACACTACTATGGCGGCAGAAATAGGTAAGGTGGCATTACTGCCCTGGACTTCTTTCACAAAAAGCTCCACTACTATTATTGAATAACAAAGATCGCGTAGCATTTTAATCAGTTTCAGTAAACAATACTGTGTTATATACGCTGTGTAGTAACTGTAAATATTACTGAAACGACACAAGCAAAAAAATTTTGCAAGTCACTCGCACACTTCATCGGTTGTTAAACAACGTAGCGACATTATCGAGAACTTGTCGGTCCGGGCTCCGCTACGACTGGAGCAGATGAGGTGATGTCTAAACGCACCAAAACGCGTATTGTCGGAATGAACAAAATTCTAGCTTTTTACTGGGACCTGGTTCTGGTAGAATCGGAAACGACTCCGTAAATACCGGACCTAAAAAACTAGAACACGCAGTATCACGGGTCCATAAGCAAAGCCAACTACAGTTCGTGGTCTGCGTGGGGACTAATTCTAAGATATCATAATTTATATCATTAAACTCGTTATTGAAAGCCCAATGTTAGCTAGCGTTTGCGCAACTGAGTTCCGGCTTTCTATCCTTGACACAGACCTGCAGTTCTGTGTTTGAATTATATCAGATAAAATTTTTAATTTGAAATTGCGTGGAAAATAGTGGAAACCATCGTGAGGAGATCCACCTTTACGCTCTGGTTCATCATAAATGTTACAAGAACACATTGAGATAAAAAATTAAATAATATTGAAATATGGATAGTCTATTAACAAAGTTCGTCGTTATCACTTATGTATTCAATGTTCTACTAACTCACTTAAAGGATTGAAAGTGGCCGCTAGTTAGCACAAAGAAAAACTATTACATCGCCAAAGATTACAAAAGTTCTCATCAAAATTTAAAACAATAACTTACTCGCCAAGACATTAAGTGTTAATAACATAATGCAGTCAATAAATCTGATTTACGTTGTCTAATAATTTGAAGTAATAAGTTCTACGTCGTTATGTGTTTAAAAGTCAATTCATGTATATATGCAATATAGTTCAAATGTTTTTGTGTGCCATGTTTAAAGGAAATTCAAATACCACTCATATTTATTAACTTGCTTTTTGAGTTTCAAAAACGCATTATTGCATTCATAGTCCTTACATCGAAAATTACATAATACAGGGTGGACAGGTTGCCGAAAACAAAAAAAGGTGGATTCAGACTATGATTCTTAGATGATTTTCTCCCGGACATTTCTAAAAATTTTCCATTTTTTTCCATTAATCAAAAATTTTTATGTAAACAATGTAGATCAACAAATTACACAAGCAATCGTCATATTTCCACATCAATTTCTCATTAAAATCGGTTACACACGACGACGGCGACTTTTAGCAGCGCATCTGCAGCGACTCAGTCACGACGCAGTCGCTAATATTATCTACCTTTACAAACAAGCGCGACTTAAGTGGCGATACAATCGCGATGCAAATACACGTTTTTAATTATTCAACATAAGCGAGAGCATCGATGCAGTCGCGCGTTTGCATCGATGCAACCGCCGTGCCCCGTCGCTGCTAAAAGTCGCCGTGTGTAACCGCTCAAAGATGTGTTGTTAAAATCTGTAATGTATATGTACGTTAATTATTGTCATTACTTTGTGATAGTAACCTCGACAATGATTTAATGTGGCAATCGTCAATTAGTTTTAATTGGTTTCCGGTAGATGGCGCCACAATGTGATTTGTACTATTTGTAGATGGAAAAAAATAATAGTCAAAGCTTTTTTTAAATATATAATAGACACACGCTTGGCCACAATCTCACTTGATGTTAAGCGACGATGTGACCGACGATGAGACGCGTTTGAAATGCCTATTCACTCTAGCCTTGAATAGCCCCAAATTGTACTGTACGGAAAGTCGGAGTAAGGTGTAGGGGACTCCGTTTTGATGTGAAAAGACACGCCTGTGTTTTACACGCATTAAACCTGACCCTGTTAGCATCTCCCCTGTCGGAAGCCGCTTTCAGACTCAGATTCAACCGGGTGACCATTGCATCGCCTCTCGCTTCACAGGATCTCTTCGCCGTTGTCTCGGGCGTCTGGCACATAACTCTCTACCACTGTGCTGTCGTCTGCGTATCCAAAGATACCGGGCATCAGCAGCAGGTCGTTGAAATGCAGCAAGAATAGAGTGGCGGAGAGGAGGGATCCCTGAGATACACCGGCATTTATACCATGAGGAGCAGACGAGTAACCATCTACAACTACACGGATTGACCTATCATTCAAAAAAATCGCCTATCCATGTGCAAAAGCCAACAGGAATTCCGTAAGCTGGAAGCTTGTTTAACAGGCTATCAAGCCAAACCCTATTAAAGGCCTTTGAAATGTCGAGAGACACGGCAAGCGATTCACCGCGTTTCTCGACAGCCTCGCCCCATAAATGTGTGGCGCAAGAAGATCCCCAGTAGATAGACCACGGCGAAAACCGTACTGTCGATTGCTGAGAAGATCGTTATCTTCGAGGTATCCAAGGAGACGGCTGTTCAATACGCGCTCCATAATCTTACAGAGTATGGAGGTGATTGCGATAGGTCGATAATTAAATGGGTCGGTATGACTACCTTTCTTAAGTACAGGCTGTACATTTGCAAGCTTCCAGGTTTTCGGGACTTGTCCAGAACTCATAGAGAGGCGATACAGGCGAGTCAACACCGGAGACAACTCGGGTGTACAGTTCTGCAGGACAATCGCTGGGATTCCGTCAGGGCCACTGGCTTTGTTGACGTCTAATTTGCGTAAAGTTTTCAACACCTTTTTTTTGACGGACAGTGCTCTCGGGCATTTACGAATCATAGCGAGGTAATGTAGGTGGTGTTTGCAAAGTAGCGTCAAGACGGGAGTTGGAAGCAAAAAGAGAAACACAAAGATTTGCTTTTCCTTGAGCGGTGTGACGATCCGTTAGCTCTCATTAAAGACGGAAGGGATGACTTGCAGAAATTCGCTTCGACCGATTTAGCGAGCGATCAGAATGCTTTACTCCCTAATGGGTATGAAGCTAACCTGGCCCCAACACGACTAATATGGCCAAAGCGAGCTTTCCGTATCGCTTTTTTGCGGGATCTAGCGGCTCTATTAAAGGCTTTCTTCAGGCGGAGGGTTTCCGGTGCTTTGCAATCTCGAATATCAGCCCAAGCCTGGTACGCAGATTGCTTTAGGGTTTCCGCAGAAGCACACTCAGCGTTAAACCAAGGGCAAGCTTTGCCGCTGAAGGAGACTTCGATATACGGAATAAAGTATTCCATAGCACGAACCTCAGAGACGGCAGACGCGCAGCACGCCGGATCTTCAGAAGAGAAGCACAGTTGCCGCCAGGGATAAGATGCAAAAAAATGCCGCATCGCATTCCAATCTGCTGACTTGTATCGCCACATCCTTCTAGTACCTCTCGTACTGAGATCGGGTGGGGAATAGACAGATACAGATTTCACCAGACAGTGCTCGGAAGTCCCTAGTGGGGACGAAACCGATACTTGATGCGGTCTGGAACGGTTGTCAGCAGAAGATCCAGGCAATTGGCTGTGTGGTGATTGACGTCCAGTACCCGGGTAGCGCAACTCACCAGGTGGGTGAGGTCTAGCGATAGAGCACATGCCCCCGCCTCTCTTCTAGCGTGGTCGGTTTTTTGATATGGGAACAACCATTCCTGGTGATGGGCATTAAAGTCATTAAAGACTGTTTCCGCCGAGCTGCAGAGATAGTTGCACAGCGTAGTCGTCTCCGGGTCTCCAGTATGCGACCGGTACACACTGGCGTAGACAATTTGTTCCAGTCTAGTGTCCACCAGAATCCACATTACAGAGAGATCGGGGTCTTCGAGGTCACAGAGACATTTAAAACAGATGTCATCACGAGCGCAAACGCAGATACCAGCGCTCCTTAAATTTATGCTCCATAATGTAACCTGAGTAATGCAGATACGCCGTGTCGGAAAGACATCTAATTTGGGTCTACGTGAGGAAGAGCATGCGAGCTGTACAATATAACATTGACATATAAGGACGATATTCCGTTGTTGTAATTATTATAGTTATTATAATAATGTCATTATTCATGAGATTATAATATATCTTTTTAAGTTAGTTTCTTGGTCTTAGAATTGTTAAAACTGTTTTTGTTATTTTTTGTTTCCTCTTCTTTTTCCTTTTAATTTATACACACATGTTTATTTTTGCTTGAGGTGCTCGCCTATAAATGGTTACGCAATTAGATTAGTTTGTGAAATGTATTACTTACTCTTGATTTATTGTAGTAACTGTTGGTGTGCCTAATAAATAAATAAATAAATAAATAATTTATAATTTAACATACTGCTGATAATTTCCGTTTTTAAAAGTTTACTATGACACTTAGTAGTTTCAACCGGTTTCCGTTACATGGAGCCACTAGAGGGAGATAAATCTGCATGTTAAAGTACGACAGAAAACACTTTTATGCAATCTTGGTTGTACTCTAAAATAATCTAGGGTAATAATCTAGAATAATGTAGAATAATCTATTTAATATGAAATAATCTAGAAATAAGATAGGGAGACTACGTGCTTCTCGGTATGACCAAGGTACGGTGGGCGTCCGGGCGAAGTCCTCCGCCAGTGATACGCCTTCACGGGCTTCCTTGGCGGAACCGTATTCTGCGTATGGATATTTGCCCCGATAATGCGTCGCGAGCAGCTAGCACGTCTTAGTAGCGATTTGGACGAGGGCCTAATGCGGAAGGAAGTGCGGGCCACGTGACTTGCCCTTTAAGTGGAAGCTATGCTCGAACACTGTCGCAGGATACTGCGACTGACATCTCCGGTACTAGTCCAGATAGCTAGTAGAGGCTAAGTGGATAGATTATCTCAACCGCATCGAAATTAAAGGAAACTATAGGCGCACGGAGAGGCATCGCCAAGTGAGCATGCCTACAGCTTTTACCAGGGAGGAGAATTGGTAATTGAATTTAGATTCAAACGGCTTAGCAGTGACAAACCGTTAGTGGCGCAATGCACAACGGGAAGTGAGCGTGCCCACATCTGCGATACCTATCTGGAAAATAGGGAGGGAGTACGTGCACCCGGGATCGCTCACTAGAGTCACTAGCCTTTTGACAGCCGGATGAAGTCCGTGACAACGGACTATGACTACCATGTCCACGAGCTGATCTGGGGTCAGCCCCTGAACTTTTAAGGTCCCTGTGCTTACACAGGTAAACAAAGCTTATGTAGAAAGATACGGGACAGTACTGTGGAATAATAGTGTCATGTGAGTGATAGCACTGAGTAAAAGTATTGTAATTACACCTGCTGTATTTTTTAAATTTCCTGTAACAAATTCCCAGAGACGAAATAGCAATTACCTCAAACGTTCTTTTAAATATGAAGAAAAAATTGTTCATTTAACAATTTTTTTAATTTATTGTTTCTCCACTACAGCTAGAGAAATATATAACATTGCTTAAAGGCTGAGTGCAACAGTTAATTACTGGTAAACACCTCATGCCATAACTGAAAACTCGTAATTAAGTTCCTATATTAAGATTAAAGAATAATAAATAAATAATGTCTAACCATTTAACAGTAAAAAAGAAACAAAAGAAAACAGAAACAAAAAACACATGACCACTTATACTACCTACTTATTTGCTTATTTAACAATTTGTTGTGAACAAGCACACGAAACTTGCTTAGTGAGATTTGGTGTATATCACAATGATGACTGATTTCATTGAGTAGATTGGACAGTCTGGGTACAGGTGAGTTTGTACCTAAGACGGTGCGCCGCAACGGAGGACGAAGAGGTGTAATGGGGTGACGGGGTAATCTCGGTGGGATACGGTAATTGAAAAGAGAAAGCAAATGAGGGCAATTTATGTGGTTACGCAGAATTTTAAAGAGAAATAGAAAATCAAGGAATTTTCTCCGGTCGTCCAGGGACATCAATTTGAAATAACGTAATTTGTCAGCATATGAGAAGCCTTTTTTGGCTTTGCCGATCGAGAAAGCAAGGTACCACATGAAACGCCTCTGTATTCGCTCCAATCGCAACGAATGAACGGCGAAATGAGGCCGCCACACCACACTACAGTACTCTAATGTGCTACGGACTAGTCTTTGGTACAATAGTATTTTTGTTTTAACATTTTTAAAATCCTTGGTGTTTCTCATAACAAATCCTAACATTCTAGACGCACGCTTAATTATATTTTCTATATGTGGGGCAAAAGTTACCTTTTTATCATACAAAACTCCGAGGTCTCTAATTTTATCACATTCTTGAACTAAATGGTTGCCAATGTAGTATTTAGAGGGAATAATATTAAATTTGAGACAAAATTTTACAAAAAAACATTTAGCAGAGTTAAGCTTCATACCGTTATCTCCATACCATACAACTAGCCGGTTCAGCTCTTCTTGAAGCAGCTGTACATCGTTTATAGAGTTTATTACCCTGGCAAATTTGAGATCATTAGCGTACATAAATAAATTCGAAACCCTAAAGCACACAGGTACAGGGACAGGTATATCATTTATAAAGATATTAAATAATAGGAGACCCAAATGCGATCCCTGTGGAACACCTGATGCTACGTTTCTAGGCCCTGATTGATAGCCGTTAATTACTACACAGAAAGATCGATCCGTTAAATAGGACATGAGCCAATCAAGAAAAATCCCCGAGAAGCCATATGCATATAACTTTTTTTAAAGTATTTTGTGCGGCACGCAGTCGAAAGCTTTGCTGAAGTCTGTGTACAGTACATCCAATTCCTTCCCTGAGTCTAAAGCTTCGACCAGATTTTCATTAAATGTGACTAGATTGGTGCAAGTAGAACGGGCACTAACAAAACCATGTTGAAAGTTGCTAAGATAAAAATTAAAATGTCTACGAATATACGTGCAAAGGAGAGATTCCAAAATCTTGGCATATATACACAAAATCGATATTGGCCTATAATTCGTTGTTAGGCTATTATCACCCGACTTGTAAATAGGAACGACTTTAGCTCTTTTCCAAATATAAGGGAACACACCAGTAGCTAGATTTATTGTATATTAAATAACGAGGTTGGGCCAACTGCGACGCACAAGAAGTAATAAACAGAGGTGATATTCCATCGGGCTCGGCTCCCTTATTTTATCTAGTGTTTTCAGAATTCTTTCAATAGTTTCTAGTTCTATTAATAGTACATGAAAACCCTGACTATTTATTTCCATGAATTTTAGAGATGACGATTCCTCTATACAGCAATTTCCCCCCAAAATATTGCCACCAGTAAAATCACGAATACTAGAAAAATTAGACACAAATAATTCACAGACTTCAGCAACATCAGATGTTTTATAAGAACCATCAGTCATAGAAATGGGGTATGTACTAGATCCACCACGCTTAGCTCTTACATGTGCCCAAAACAATTTGGGATTCGCTCTCAATTGACTCTGCAACCTTTCTAAATGCTTTTTATGACATTCTCTAGAGATACTTGTACATCGTTCAGTGAGTAACTGTAGTTCAAATTCATCTCTTGGATTGTTATATAATTTCAACCTTTGATTTTATTACGTTCCTTTAATATCTTAATCAAGTTTCCACTGAACCATGGTGGATATTTACTGCATTTCAATCTAGCAACTGGCACATAATCACTAATTAGTGCGTTCAATTTGTCGTAAAATACATTTACCATATCATAAATTTTAAGATTCTGAAATAAAATATGCCAGTCTATACTTTCAAGACTTTCACGAAAACATTCGTAATTCGCTTTATGGAAACTATATTTCAAACCTGATGGGTTGTACGGTGAGTTGCTAGAATCTGCGAACTCGAGATGTATTTCAAATGGGGGATGATACTGATCGACTTTACTCAGAGTAGTCATTGATTTGGTAACAATACAAATAGGTATATCAGATAGAACAAGATCAAGTAATTTGCCAGTATGATTAAGTACGTTATTTACTTGACGTAATTTATTAACATAGGTGAAATCAATTAAAGACTGACAAACATCATTGAGTTTACGTTGTGGGTCACCAAGCAAGCTCCAGTCGATTGCTCCCAGATTAAAGTCCACCAAACATTTCGGTAGATCAATTTCATCGAATAGAGAATTACAATTATTTAGGAAATTGTCTATTAATGCGATATTCACCGGTGGGGGCAGGTAAACTGCGCAGAGAGTTATCTGACGAACACTTTTGCCACTACGAGCAGGTACATCAATGACTACTCATAGATCCTCGCACCTACTCTCCCATTGCATTATGACGCAAAATTATTTAAATTTAAATATTTAAAATTAAAATTGAAACGATTAAAACGAAGATTAAAATGAAAACTAAAATTAAAAATGAATTTTTTTTTAATGCAATGAGTGTGACTCCGCCCCTTTTCAAATTATGGAAACCAGTACTTTCCCTATCCCTTCGGTAAACAACATACCTTTCGTCAAATAGCTCACTACTCAAGATGTTACCATCAAGCTATGTTTCAGTTAAAACTATGATGTCATAATTACATAGGCTTACTTCACGGTGGAAATTTGTAGTTTTCGTTCAACAAATTTATAACCAGCTTTTCTAGCCTTTTGTCTAACAGTAGCATGCAGGGCTTTATTGGTAGGTGACAGGTGTTCGCAGACGAAAATCGCTACCTTATTTCCGGAAAGACCCAAATGAGAGCTATTTAGTTTATCATTAAAGTTGGCTTTGTTGAATTTTGCCACAGACGCTATAAACTTGTCACGCAATAGGCGAGGCAAGCTGTACCACAATGGATCTCGGACGGGGACTGTCCTGTTTAAGCTTGGCTATTCTTGTACAGTTCATTATATCTGACTGATTCAAACTGAAATCTACCACCTTACTCAAATTCATAACAACATCCAATACGTTTTCCTGTTTACTCTCCGGCACACACTGAATTTCAATATTGTTAGAACGTGCCTGTTGTTCGAGTTGTTCTACTTTCAACTTTAAGTCATTTACGGTAACTTTTAACATATTGTTGTCATCCTGAACTACCTTCACAGCCTCCTTTTCGCTGACATGCTCTCTCAAAAGTTCATCATATTTGCAGCTTAAAAAATCCATTGAATCTCGCATTTTGTTCATTTCAGTCTCCAGGGGTTTCAGCTTCCTATCCAAACTTTGAGAAACCATGTCACTGAGCTTCTCCACCAATCTGTCAAATTCAGAACTAAGTGCATCCTTTATAATATCATGCACATCTTTTTTGGTAACTGCTGTTGCATCAGTATCAGGTTCTGTAATCTCAGGAGAAATGAACGCTGGTCTCTTACTTCCTCTTGAAGTTGTTACACTTCGCACAGGAGTATCATCATCTTTAGTGGGATTTTTTTGCGGTTTGCACATTAAACATTTCCACAGCGATACGGATTTAGATGAAAAAGAGCTTTCATCTTCAGCAATACATGCGAAATGGTAATTCTGGTTACATCCACTACATCTAATAAAGCTCTTCTTATCGTTATCGTTACCATAGGGGCAACAACCCCATTTATATTCACTCATTATCTACAAAATAAAATACCAATAGCAGCAAAATGTAATTGAACCGAATTCCCGTAGGCAGTCTAGAACAATCTCCAATGTGTACGCTCTGTTATATTTATCTTTGGATAACTTACAAACCTAGTAGACATCCACAGCGTCAATTTTAACCACTACCTTCATCCGAACACGGTCGATAATATCATTGCGCAAACCTCGCGACTAAAAGGTCTTAAGCGCCGTGAAATCCGCGTCGCTTACGTGTTCTTGTCAACACTGGGAGTCTATGATGCACTTGATGGTGTTTTCTTATGTTATGGGGTATAGTGATTACTTTCCTTTGAATTTACACACTTCACTATGTTTACTATGGTTAATATCAACTAGTTGGAAATTTTCAAATAGAAATACTAGCTTTAACTGGCTTAAATAATTTTACAAATAGAAAGACAATTAATTATGTGTAACTTTTGATGAATTTACTGATGAAAATTACAATAATTATAATGTATATAAATAAGTATATTAGATTATTAGTATAGACAAAGGAATTCTCAATATTGCTTGATCTTTTATGATAAAAGTGTATGCCGTTACTCAAAAGAGAGATTTATAACTTTTTAAGCTATAAATACAATTTGCTAAGTGTCAACCCTTGTCTGTTTGTAGATATTTCGCGACAGCCAGTTGCCTGTTATAATAATGTCAGCTATAAAAATATCTCACCAAGAAACACATAATGTTCTAAAATTACAAGTGGACATTATTACATTATGGACAATTTCTTCAATTAATTTCTAGATCTAACAACCTGCAAACTTCTGGATATCCAGAAATATACTACTGCACTAAACTTGAGTCCCGACACTAAACAAGGTGTCTATGAATTTCCTGCAGAGACTAATGAAGGTTACATAAGCATAGTATAAATTACTTTGATTTAAATCTCTTGAATTTGTGAATACAAATTTTCTGAACATCCAAAACCTTGCGTTCTGTATGAATATAACACTTATGGAAAGTTACAATTTGTAATTGCAAATTTAATCCCAAATGCTGTTTTGATATCCAGAGAGCCCCATTACTTTTAGCGCCCACTTCATATTCAGAGATTTGAAAAAAAATTTACAGTAGAAATTACTGGAACTTGCAGTGTTTTGACTTTACATGAAGTTAAACAGCATTGTTGATAAATTTAACTTTTATACATATTTCACATATTTATTCTTAAATTATATTTGCACACGAAATAATATTCTCCAATAATTCAAGTAAGAAGTTAGAAAAAATTATATAAAATACAAGTAGACACTAACTAACCTTTTGCTATTGCTTGCATGGGATCCGCTGCTGTTCTCGGGTTCTGTAAAAGGCTGTAAAGACTTGGCTGGTCTTCCTCGGACGCTAGGTCAAATATACTTTTATTTACTATATCAGCCTGAAAAAAAATTACACTTCAAAATATGTAAAATAAACCAACTTACTCAACATCATATGTTAATGTTATAAAGAAACAAAATGTAAGTGCAAATAGAAAATTATTCTTTCTACGAACCGGATTATGACCAAGAAGTGAAGTAATTCCCTCCGATACATAGTATATTCGTCCATTGACTGAAAAAACCATAACAAAGCCTTCCAATGCTTCTAGGACTAAATATGTAAATTCCTCATTGGACAGAAATGCTGGTTTCCAGTCTTCTTGCACATCATGAGCTCTAGATCTGACTGTAATTTCTGAAATAGTAATACATACATAGAATAGAAGGTATTTATTACAACACCACAAAAATAATGAAGAGAAAACGAAAAACTCAGAAAATAGCAAAAATTTAAAAACTAAATAAGAACTACGAAGAACTATTTCTTTAATAAAACAAATAATATATAATTTAAATGTTTACTATCATATACTCCTTTGAGGAGTATGTAAAAGAATCTAATTCAGATATAACCATAGCCAAGATAAGACTACAGGCTTTTCTAAATAAGTAAAAGATGTGTGTTACAAAATCAAATCAAATTGAATGCTATTATATACTGCAATGTAATATTCCATTGCGGCGGGTACCCCTGGATTGTGCTATTGTTAACATAAAGTATACTTCATTCCACTTTACCTATTTCACAGTATTATTAAACGGGAATAAACAAAATGTTTCTATTACAAGTACCAATTCTAAAATATATCAGTTAGTTGTGAAGTGAAAAGCCTTCTTAGAAATATAATAATATGAACGTAATAAAATATGGTCGGACATAGTGAAATTATACTTATTTTGTACATTTCAGCTTCTATATAACCTGTTTTCAAAATAAATAAATTATTAGTATTGTTATTAAATAGTAAAGTCATTTTTAGTTTTCCATTGTTTTCATTTGGTTTGTTTCACTGTTCTTTTTGTAACTTGACCAAATTGTTCATTTGTAATAAAATTTAAAACAAAATTTCACAAACTTTTTATGTTACTCAATCTAACATCCATTCAATTCTGCGATACAACTGATGCTATGTTTAGAAATCAAAAGACACATTTTTGTAGGAAACTTTTGAGACATAGACAGTATAAGTTACCTATACAAAAATAAAAAAATTTTGTCAAAAAATTTAATACCAACCATTATGATTTTTGAGAAAGGATATTGTAGACTTGAGCACAGTGGACTTGTCCATTTTTCTATTATTAGTAGAGACCATTGAGCTGAGCTCCTTGACCAGCATGTTGAATTGATCCCTTCTCTTTTTTTCACTGAGATTACGAGTCCTCCTAATGCAAAAATATTGCAAACACTATTAACATATCAAACTAATATCAGATGCTTAAGGACTATGCATTGCACAATTCAAGCCAATGCACTGCATGTTATGTCGAATCCGTAATCAAATAATTGTATAATGTTGGGGATAGTGGAAATCAATGTATGCAGAATTGGTAAAAGGTGCGTATCTCATGTATAATGCTAATTTGGTTGCCACAACATATAATACGCAGATTTGATTTGACCATTAAATGACCAAAATAGAAAGCCCTAATACAATGCTACTTATGCGTAATTGCACTATCCCTGACAATAGTCGAATTACATCTTCATTTTTAATTCTCTAATATTGACTGATTGATAGCCAAAAACACTTACAACAATGTTTATTTTTAAAAATTTATGTGAAGTTTAACAAATTTTATTTCTTCAACATTACTATTACAATCCTCCCTTTGAATAAAAGCGTAACTAGTGGTTCTAATTTTGTTCTTGATTATACATATTGTGGTACAATAACACAAGATATATCTTGTACATCAAATTATAATTTATAGCAAACCAGGTGTAAATCAAAATTCATGACCACCAATAAAAACCTAACATAAGCAACATTACAAAGCAGATTAAATCCCAAAGCTTAAGCAATAAAGGGATATGTTAACTTAAAATAAAAAGTGTTTGATTTTTATTGGTGATATGAAGGTGTACCTTGTTTTTTTTTTTGTTATTTAGGGTAATTGAAATGCAATACTTAGGTATGTATATAGAGCATATTTTTGGTGATGCATCAAAGTACGTTATGTGTGATATGTCCTTGAGGTTGCCAACAACATTGTATGACGGATACTTGTGTACATATGTAATAACTTGCTTTACAATTACCATTTTCTGTAGTTGGTTAAATCAAAAGCCACACACACACTGAACTATTGTGAGACATGTCAATAGAATTGGGATGGCAAAAAGTATAATTTTATTTCAATTCAATTTCAATTACACGACGCACCGCGGCGGTTTACGTGTTGTTGCCATATATCTCTTTAGGTACCTACTCAAATTTACGAGATTCAACAGATGTACAAGTACACAACATTTACGTGCTTACCTTTTTGTGTCATCTTTGTCGTCTCCATCGTCATCCATGATGCCGATTATCGCTTAAGAGCTTCCGAGCAAAGGGTAACTTGCACACATCGGAATTAGGAGCGCTTGTATTACGGCAGACGCTTCTGGACGCTTTTCCACTAAGAAACACAGGGCACTTTATTTATATTGAGCCAAATATTTTTTTCAATTGAGTAAAATTGCTGTATCTAGTAACACGGTACAATAAAGGAGTCATAATTTTCCATCAAGTTGAAAAATAACTATGTAGTACAATATCTAACGAGCACTGCGTATGATCCCCATACCGTCCGCCTGAACTACTTTATTATGCCATACTTCGTATTCCCATTACCTTGTTAAAAAAAAAACACTGCCACTTCATAAGAATTTGCACAGCGTATCAGAAGAACTAACTTTAAGTAGAACTCCAGCAGTTGCAGTAAAAATGGAAATAAAACAAAAAATAAATGGACTAAACTGTTGCTCACGCCGATGTCTAGAATTATATTCATAAAATTATAGACAAACAAACGAAACGTACAGACAGAGAAGAGCGAATGGACATGTCACAGGCAACGTGTTGCTGTTTTAAATAATATGGTTGGAATATTATAGTCTGCAGCTTTTTGGAGTTCATATTCAGCAAAAGAAAAGAATCTGTCGAACAAATCCATGGACCTATTAGGTCCATGAACAAATCATAGATTTATGATCTATGGTCGTAATACTTTCTACTGAGCCGCGCCAAACGTTACTACAACGGTAACGATAACGATAACGGCCCTATGAAATATCGTTTAACTTAGTTTATACGATATCGCGTTAATAGTTGCTTAAGCCATGCAATATTTGTATTTATATAAATAAGCGTTCTGCATAGAAATTAATAATAGCACCAATAAGCTAGTGGCTATGATTAGATAGATCGTCTCGTTCGTGATAAGATAACCATGGATCGGAAAAAGGTGTTCCAAATCTATAGATACATGCATAGCTGCATAAATAAATAAATAAATATTAGACATTACAAATATGTTGCTCTGATCCCATCTTAGAGAATGGAAAAAAGTCCCATAGTAAGTATCTAAAGCACTTCTGTCGTCCGCTAACTAAAACGCGGCTAAATGACAAAATGATTTTTTGAAAAAGCATAAAAACCATAACCCCGTTTTCAGAATATTGCAATTGCCTAATGATATTTCAGCTATGTGTCGTTAGGGTAAGATCCGATAAGTCGAATAAGTACTTAAAACCGTTATTTGACCATTTGTCACTTAGCTGCGTTTTAATTCGACAGAGTTGTATTATGGAAATCAAACAAAACACCCAGACTCGAGACAATATAGAAAAGTTTCTGTACTGACTCGGCTGGGGATCGTACCCATAGGAAAAAAGGGGAGATATGTAATGACGCTATGTAAGATCGGGTACCATGTCGCCTCTTTTTAGCTTGTGTACAATTCAAACTTTACGCTCAATTATCTACTACTATAACTTAAAGATTTTGATAAGGTACGGCCTAAAACGTGAAAATGACGTAACACAATTTTAAAATTTAACAAAATTAAACTTACAGTCACTTGAGTAAGAGTTATATTAAAATATTTCAGTATTTTTTTCATCCTGGTTCAGGTGGCGTTTTGGTAAAAATGCTACTAGTATATAATAGCTAACTATTACACGTTAGATGGCGCTGAAACTCATTTTTCGTTACACTAAAAACTCACGGAGCGGTTTTCACCCGCGTCTGTAGAATGTAATAGTTAAGTATATAAAATTAGTAGCACATTTTACGGCGCGTTTTACGCCTGTAGTGGTGACGGTTGCTCGCGGTTGCCGCGGCGGCGTACTAGTAGAACCGCGCAGGACGCGATCACCTGCGCGTTTGGCGGCTGTCGTCACCCGTGCACTTTGGCAGTCGGTTCAGGCGCAATGTGGTACAGGCGAATGCGGGGTGTGTTCTCTATTAACCGTTCCATATTACGGACCCGCATAAACTTGCAGAGACGTGAGTATAGATATAAAACCGCTGTCTAGCAGCACCGACGGGCGCGGATGGAAACCGCTGCGTGAATTGTTTACCTTATTAACCTTAAACTGACGCTAATCAACAAGCGATGTGGTCCTACCTAATCGATAGTTAGAAACATGTGGCTGTTTTTAATATTACAAAAATATTAAATTTTTCATACTATACCTACACTAGTACTGGTGTATTCGTTATTAAGGGTATTATATTATTAAATTAATATAAACCATTATTATTTTCTTAATGGCGGCCACTAGGCTTGGGCCAGTGTCAGTTTTCCAATAAACGTTACCACGGGTTGGTGAAACTGTCACTGTCAAGAGTAAACTCGAACCATCAACTAATTTAATAAATTAAATTGTTGTTTTTTTTATGAAGGATTTACGTAATTTTCTATAAATGTTTCTAATTTGTTTTGCATGCACATGTAAAATAAAGCCGATTTGGTTTTATTTATTTTTTAAATGCATTTGCTATGGAAATTTAAACAAAGTCAGAAATAATAATAAGAAAACCAATCTTTTGATTTTCCTGCGGCTTCAATCCAACCTTCTTTTATTTTGTACGCATTGGAAAAACTTAAAAATACTCTACATTTAATCTACGAGTGTAATGGAATTTAAATATCTAAATTATATAGAACAATAAAACATACATTTTTCTTCAAGCAACAGCAACACACAAATTGATGTGAAATTTAAACGGTTGTCCGAAATATGAGTGTTAAAGTTACTCGAAATAAAATGTTTAGTTATAATAATAAAATAAAAGAAATCAATTTAACGTGAAAGCTTTTCGCTTCGATATTTTGGGGACTTTAATTACAAAAATCATAGTAAGAAATTCAAACTTTTCAGTAAAAAATTATTGTCGTTAAACATCATTATATTTGAGTCTAGAAATTTCTATGGAGACAAAAAGAAAACATTCAATAATAATAGAAATAGTAACTGAAAATGCAAATACCCGGTGGAATGTTATGTCACTGGTTTTAAAATTTTGTTTTCACTCAAATATTAACAAGGTGTATCGCTACAACTTGGCATTTTCACATTTTACAAGAGATCTTGTATGTACAATGATCGCAATGTGACTGTGGCGATGTTTGTTGGTGTGTCACCTCGTTATGGTTGTTTTGATCATATCGAGGCGACACGAACCACGCCCCCATGCAAAATCTTCCCTTTTTCCTATATCTATGCGTAAATTTTACAACAATTTCGAATAGCAACACAACTATTGCCAAGAAAAAATAAGAACTTCCCGCAGTAGTAAATTGGTACTACTTTTTTTCTACACGTAACTCAGGTCGGACTACATAATGCACAGTTTATTTCACAAGGTTTTATTTTTTATCCATTTCTATTTCTTATAACTTATTACAATTACTATTGCGTCTTTTTTAATTTTGTAATATAACACGGATTAAATAAATAAAAGTGAACAACAGCCACGCATCCTAGAACTTTATTTTATAAAGTTGTAGTGTGCGTGGCTGTTGGCTCAGGCGCATTGCCTCGGTCTTAACGACAATTTTATGTTATGCACTAGTGCCTAAAATCCTATTTTATGCAGCCTACACCCAGTATATATAGGAACTTTAAGAGCATAGTGAAAAGTGACTTTTCATTAAATAGGGCGCACTATAAATTACCGGAACTGCCCACTTACATAAACAATATTTAAAAAGTAATTACAACATTTGAAAATGGAACTCTTTAGCTGTACAATTCAGTTTGTTTCATCTGTCACTTGTTTTTAAATTGTGGCGTTAATTTAGAAATTGGATATCACCATGGATATAACTCCTGAAAAATTTCGTGGTAGGTTTTTCTCAGCGGAGCTTCGCTCGGCTTCAAACTGCTTTTAGCGATGAAGCACCATGCAAGACGACTATTTATAGGTGGTTTGCAGAATTCAAACGCGGTCGTGTGAATCTCAGTGACGAATTTCGTGATTGTCACCCGTCCACTGCTGTGAACAACAAAAACATCGATGCTGTGGGCCGTATGATCAGAGCAAACAGGCATGTGACATACCATGAGATTCGGGCATCTTTAATACAATCAATAAATACTACACAAACATTTGGGTGTGAAAAAGTGGTGCTCTCGGCGGATCCCGCACAATTTGACTGATACTCAAAAAACGGGTCGCGTCACTTGGTACAATGCCATGCTTACCAGATTCAACGAAGGGGCGTCAAATTTAGTGTGGGACATAGTAACAGGTGACGAAACATGGATTTATTGTTACGATCCTAAAACAAATCAGCAATCGAGCGTATGAGTCTTTCGAGATGAGCCGAAACCAACCAAAGAGGCGCGCGTGCAAAGTGCTCTACGCGGATGATTGCTTCTTTTTTTAATAAAACTGGAGCTACTGTTACTGTTGTTTTGGAGAATCGTTGTACCGTGAATAGTGATTGGTACACGACCATTTCTTTACCGGAACTTATTGACACACTCCGTAAAAATAACCGTAAACGCCGTATCATCTCGCACCACGATAATGCCAGTTCTCACACGGCCGGACAGTCAAATGAATTTTCGAAGGGGAACAACGTTGACCTTATGAGCCTTCCCGCGTACACTCCCAACCTGGCACCTTGTGAATTTTATTTATTTCCAAAAATTAAGAACCAATTACACGGTCAACGATTTTCATCACCTGAAGAGGCTGTCGAAGAGTGTGAAAAGATTGATCAAAACAAGATCACAGATTGTCACGGAGGAGTGGCACAAATGTTTTGAAAATTGGTTCATTCGTATGAAAAAGTACATTAACGCTAACGGAGAATATTTTGAGAAATAAGAATTCATTTCTGACCATTTATAGTATTTTTTTCTTATTCATTACGGAAACTCATAGTGCGCCACATGTACAATAAACCTGCTTGGCCGAGGAAATAAATGTGGCAGTGCTGCCCTGGACGAACTCTCACAATGAGCTCTGCTACTAATAAAATGTTGATAATGACGAAGATGTTAGTGATGCTGATGCAGCTGACAATGCTAATGGTGATGATGATTCTAATGGTGATGATGGTGCTGATGGTGCTGATGGTGCTGATGATGCTGATGGTGATAATGATTCTTATGGTGCGAGAGGTGCTGATGATGCGGATGATGCTGATTGTACTCATGATGCTGATGGTGCTGATTCCGATGAAAGTGACGATAATGCTAAAAGTGCTGAAGATGCTGGTGGTACCGACGATTCTGATGGTGTGGATGATGCTGATGATTCTGATAGTGCGGACGATGCTGGTGATCAGGCATGACATAACATAAATATTGGAGTCTGCACCATCAGAATCATCAGCATAACCAGAATCATCGGTACCATCAGCATCACTAGCACTTTCAGCACAAAGATCATCAGCATTATCAACATCAAAAATCATCAGCCCCATCAGCATCATCCGCATCCCCAGCACCATCAGAGTCGTTAGCAACATCAGCATCATTAGCATCATCAACATCAAAACACCATCAGCAGCATCAGCAGTGGAGCTCCTTGTGAGCAAGGTCGTCCAGTGAAGTACTGCCACCATACTTATTTCTTGCGTCAGGAAGGTTTACTGTAATGAAAAGTCAGTTACCTACTGCATATTTTTTTTACATGGCATTACGAGAATTACTTTAAAATCCAATTTCGACTTCCTAGACGAGTAGGTTTGTCCTACAAAGGAGTAAAACCATTTCCGGAAATCCGGAATTCGAAAAAAAAATCAATTAAAATTTGGTGGTTTTTACAACTCTATATCACTCCTTGTAGCTATATTTTTACATGTGTCTATGTATGTGTAACTTCTTTTTCCTTTGACCTTTGGTAATGGCTAATGGTCGGAGAAAGATGTTCCACATACATGCTATAATTTTGTTTTCAGATTATTAATGTACCAATTTTATTTGTCGTTGGACGATTGTCGCGTCGAGCCTGCTTCCATACCACGACTATCTGCCGTGACTGTATCGTTGGCGTTTATTTTATCGTTGAACGACTGTGGTGTCTTGCTGTTCTCACTTGATCGTGACGACAATTTATGAGTTCACGGCAGCCGCCTTGTCGTTTACACGACAGACAGGTTTGAAGCTGCGATTATCTGTCGTCACATTTTTATCGAGTCGTCATAACGTCAAAAACGTGAACGATAGTTAATCGTGTTGTTCTATGTGTGAACAACGTCATATAAATATACAAGCCACGACACTTTAAACTGCACGACTATCTATCGTCACGACATTTATCGCTTGAACATCATGTCATTTGAACGCTCCCTTATACTGATTTGCTTTGAATAATATCATAACTATCATGGTTGACACAAAAGGGGTATAATTTATCTTTCACTTAGAGGATGGAAAAAATAAAGGAATCTTTCATAATGGTTTCATGTCATATCAAAATCTATTAGACATGACATTTTCTATTCTTTAATTCATAATAAACACAATAGTTTGTCGATCTATAACGACAATTAATTGGTTGGCACTTATCATTATGCACGCGGCTAAAATTAAACCTATTAAAGACAATGTTAACGGTGTTAAAAAAATTTTGCAATGTAATGGTGCTGGCTCTCTGTAATCGTTTAGGTACATAAATTTTTTAGCCAATTTTCGTATTCTTTTTCAATAACATTGCAACTTTCAGGGTCTTAATCCAGGATTCTATTCAATGCTCAACTCAGAACTTGAGTATGATTTCAAACACTGGAAACACCACAAACTAATAAGGCATACTACGTGGAAATATGACCGTAATGGCAATGACTTGAGTATGATTTCTAGTGCTTTAAATCATACTCAAATCACTTGAGCATTGAGTAGGGTTCTGAAATACGACTCTTAGGGTCGTATTCTAGAACTCTACTCAATGCTTAAGTTAGGACTTGAGTATGATTCAAAGCACTAGAAATCATACTCAAGTCCCTGCCATTAGGGTCGTATTTCCAGTGCTTGTGTTGCCAGTGCAATCCTGACTTGAGCATTGAATAGAGTTCTAGAGTACGACTCTAAGGGTCGTATTCTAGAATTCTACTCAATGCTTAAGTCAGGACTTGAGTTTGATTCAAAGCACTAGAAATCATACTCAAGTCCCTGCCATTAGGGTCGTATTTCCAGTGCTTGTGTTGCCAATGCAATCCTGACTTGAGCATTGAATAGAGTTCTAGAATACGACCCTTAGGGTCGTATTCTAGACCTCTACTCAATGCTCAGGTCAAGACTTGAGTATGATTCAAACCACTAGAAATCATACTCAAGTCCTTGCCATTAGGGTCGTATTTCTAATGCTTGAAATCATACTCAAGTCTGCTCAAATCCTGACTTGAGCATTGAGTACAGTTCTGGAATACGACTCTCAGGGTCATATTCTAGAACTCTACTCAATGCTCAAGTCAGGATTGTAATTGAAACACAAGCACTGGAAATACGACCCTAATGGCAGGGACTTAAGTATGATTTCGAGTGCTTTAAACCATACTCAAATCCTGATTTGAGCATTGATTAGAGTTCTAGTATACGACCCTAAATCTCAAATTTGTTCAAAAAAAGAAGAAAAAGAACATATGAACGCTCTTCTGCCAATTATATTTTATTCCAATTCCAATTTCTCTTTATTAGCTCCATCGATTTCCACGACGATTCAATTTTATAGTTAAATAATTTTCTGGTAACACTTCTTATTGCCGTCATGTTAGTTGACAGTTTCTGTCACTGTCAATGTCATTTCAGCTACGTTAATCTATGGTATCGTACAATGGTTTTCTCTGTCTACAGGTTTTATTTATCAGTTGAACTGAACAGTTGAATTTGGCGAAAGGCAAACGGTGGTCGTTTTACTGAATTATTTGCCATTTATCTTATTTCAGTGTTGTTTACGTTGCTCTCGTATTTTTGAGTGTGTCCAGTTAGAGTATGTGGCCAGATTCCGGCGGGCATATCAGCCCGCCACCAGTATCGTCGACTAATCAGGTAATATATATTTCATTTTTCCAAAAACACATTTTGCAGTGCGCCGGCAAATAGACTTACGTGTATGTGACGCTGTTTTTATGCTGATTTGAAATCGGTGTTACGTAATTAGTACTACTGAGGATTCCTGCTTCACTGACTAAAGGCAGGAGACAACGCCACGCGGTTGTTACGTAAAGGGGATGGTCGCGTACATTGGCCGTGAAAAGGCGATTACCCAATAGGAATCACACCACAATTCTTGGCGGCTATACGGCTACGTAAACAAAAATAAAATATCAGATTCATTATGTGAGTAGGATCAAGTATATGCTTCAATAAATTGAATACTATATGGTCCATTAACTCATATTAAAAAACTTCATAAATAGTTATGTTGCATAAGATTGGTTTTATTTCATTTTTATACAAGATAATAGTCGTTTTCTGGAACATGCTGCTGAACAGTGTGTTAGGACATAATACAAATCACATAACACTAATACTTACTGTGAAATCGTTTACATAATATGACTACTCTATTGTCATAGATATTAATTGAGTGATATGTCAATGTCACGTATAATTAAATAAAAAAGAGTGTGCAGTGGGTTAACTGTATGACAAAGGATTTTATAACATTTAAAAGAAGAAGACAATGTCCTATTAGAGCTTAGCAAAATTTTTTTTTTTTTTGTTTCGTTTTTTTTCTTTCAACTGTGACATTGGCAAAATCATCAGTTCTCATATTGATGGAGCCATAAAAATAAAAAGTGAAGTGAAGGATTTTATTTTGATGGAAGAAAATTGTGGCAATTGATTTTCTTAGCCAGCGATCAGGGTTTGAAATTGATTTGTAAATTAGCAAATTATGACCGACTTACATGCAAACAGTGAATGGTCATTAATAGTTACTTCTATTTTTAAGTGATAGGAACCAACTTGATCTCTATTTGCTACTCACTTAAAGAAAAGTCAGTGAGGTAAAAACAAATTAAGTTATAAATTTATATTGCATTAAAAATGAAACATACTTAATTACAGAGTTGGTAACGGAAGTAAAGCGTCATTCCAATATACATTTTTGTTAAAATGTGAATAAATGGAATCTTGTTCAGATTCCTTTTAATATTTGATTATTCTTTGATTCTTTTTATAAAAACTGGCCAAGAGGCACTAATACATAAAGGTTTCTGCTCTGAATCCTATTTCTTTTTTATAAACCACAAAGCAATAAATTTCACATTTAACACTTATACTGTCTACAAAAAATTTTCAAAAACTGCAATATCATCTCATAGTATTCCTATATTGTTTGGTTAAATATCTATGAATCCTTATTTTATTCATATTTGTTAAGGGTTGGTTTAATTGAGAATAAAAAAAAAAATTATTATTAGCCCTTTTTGTTTGCAAGTTACATGATTTTGTCTCTCTGATGCCATTATGGTAAAGAAAGGTAATGTTTATGTACTATGACTACAATGCTTAGAAAAAAATAATATTTTCTGGCAAAAATGCCAGTGACAGAGCTACAGTCTGACACACATATGTAGTGTCATTATATAACTTCCAGTTTTTAGTTTTGAGGTTCATGAATGTTTGAATGTAGGTGATTCAAAACAAAAAATAGTACACACAAAATTAAATGATGCCATAATCAACAGCTTCCAATTGAAAGATATGATAGCCATGGTGTTGTAACAGCATTACAAAGACATTAATTGATAGCAATTTTTAGTATCAGAGCAGACAATTTAGTAGCAGAGCTCCTTGTGAAAGAGTTCATCCAGGGTAGTACTGCCATCTTACCTATTTCTGCTGCCAAGCAGTAATGTCAGTATTACTGTGTTCCGGTTTTGAAAAGCAATTTTTAGTATCAGAGCAGACAATTTAGTAGCAGAGCTCCTTGTGAAAGAGTTCATCCAGGGTAGTACTGCCATCTTACTTATTTCTGCTGCCAAGCAGTAATGTCAGTATTACTGTGTTCCGGTTTTGAAAGGTAAGGGAGCTGGTGAATTTACAGGCACTTGGGACTTGTCAACTTATGTCTCAGGGTGACGGGCGCAGTGGTAGTGCACCTCAGAACTTTATACTCGTAATTTAAAGTTCTGAGTGGCACTTTAATTGTTATGGACACGCGTGTAGCTTACCATCAGCTGCACGAATTGCTAGTCCCGCCACTTGATGTTATAAAAAAAAAATTAGCTTTGTAATAGTCGTAAATCTGCATTGTTATAGAAGACAAAGACAAATATGGGTACCTATCAAACGGGCTAATATAATTTTTCGTAAATGTATTATTGTAGGAAATCCAATCACACAAGTAACACGACTTTAATAAATAACACGTGATTTGGTAATAAGCAAAAGGCAGCATATTTTTGTGTATGAGATATGTTACTGTGATCCCTAAAACGCCTGTCAAATGTGCTGATTACAGGGAATCAGTCTTAGCAAGACCCACTCTCTGCCTCTTATAATTACATCATGCTTGCCTAGTTTACAACCCTTGTGTTTGCAAATATAAGGGTTGATAAGTGTATCAACCCTTGTATTTGTAAACACAAGAGTTGTAAAGGAGGAGTGCCTCACTCCACATAGAACCTATATTCAAATTTATAGAAAAGTTGTAATTTTTAAGTTTTATTGAATGTCACGGTATTTGTCCACCATGATATTCAATTATTGTTGTGAAATTACTCCACTAGTTCAGTATAATTTATTAATACAAAAATCGAACAATAAAAAAATTTGTAAAAATTTCGTCGATCCGGCTGGATTCGAACCAACGTCTTCCAGCAAACCGTGCCAGACGCTATGCCAACTAAGGCAAGGAACAAACTAGCGTACCATACGATTTTTTCTATGAGCTTGTTGCAGATCTTTGTTTTTCGAATCCAGCCAGATTGAAGGATTTTTTCTAAGAGTTCGTGTTCGAACTTTGTATTAATAATTATAGAAAGGTTTTTTGATAATAATGCTACATACACATAAAATTATTCCAAACATTATTTATTTGTAAAGTTTCATATAAAAAGGACATCACCTTGAAACAAATATAGTAATAGGAACAATACGAAGTACGTTTATTTCGAGCGAGTAACGCGGTCGACAGCGGAGTCGTTTAATGAAGGTACAAAACCTTCCTGTCCAAATATTACGTAAATAGTGTAGTAAGAGAGTACTGCGGTGAGTAAGATGCTGTAGTGATCAGGATAAAAAATGGAACGATTCGTTCAGTTATGTAAAAGGGATGAACCTTAGAAGATTGACGGCGCAAATTCATAGAGCGAATGTGGATAGAAACGTGGCCGTGGGGAGAGGTAGGTAGACGTATAACACTTGATCACAAATAAGGCCAGGTTAAAAGTACCAAGAATAAAAGGGTATGCATAAAGACACTTAACGAAAGTGAAGGAGGCGAAATAAATTGTTTATCAGGAGCGTTGTGAGATCGAGCATTATGGTATGTATATCTGGAGATTACAAAAAATGTACAAAGTTGTAATTCGTACGCGACCTGTTTCGTAAGTTACGTAATTTCTTGTTAAATAATGCTATAAAACAGTAACAGCCAGCTTTTCAAACAATAGATTCACTTACGGTATTTCGAGATCCATTTCGCGTAATTCTTTGTAAGTTGTGTGTTCTAAAAATAAATATTATTTGAATGTGTACCGCGTAAATTATGTAATGAGATCTCAAAAGCAATAATAAGAAGTATTAGGTAAGTACCGAGATGTGACTGTATTTACGTTGCATTATATTATTTTATCATTTAAAATGTACCAAATAAAATAATCGATCACAGATAATAAAGTTTATACATAACTGAGTACTAATTAGTACTTACTTTTAATAATTACGAATGACATAACTTCTCTTACAAGTGCTCCATGTAGCTCAGCAGGGGGATATTTGCGGGTTGATATAGTACAGTACTTAACAGTTACGATTACCCAGCAAGCGGCGTGGTAAGTAGGTGGTACCGAGTGCAAGCGCAATGCTCTAAGTCAGTGTGCCACTGGGTCGCGTTATGCAAGCACACCCCGCTTACTTGGCTTTGCGTAAGAACTTGTAAGCAGTGCCCTATCAAACGATGATTTAATGTGCTTCATGGCGCTCTGTGTGATTCCTTTGTCGAGGGTAATTACTATTTTGAACTTTTTTACTCCATTACTTCTGTTTAAAGGTGAAACGTTAACTTTTTGTTGAAAATTTTTATCCGTCGCAGTTTTACCTGTTGCGTTCTACTTAAATGCGTCAAATCTTAGTTTTTTTTCGTTGCGAGCTTAGGATACAACAGCACGATATGTAACATAATACATTTTGGCCTAATCGTGTAGGAGTATCAGTGCGGCGCTGGATATAATAGTCTTTTTAAATTATGGATTCATCGGACTAAATACGATATAATTCAGTTATATTTAAAAGTTACTTAAACTTTACAATAGGCTAATAATATTTCGTATTCATAGTGACGTAACTGAGCAGAGCGTGGCGTTGGGCTTGCCTAAAGTACCCGTCGCGAATCACTTACGAAACTGTTGCAGCAACTTAGCCTCTTTTTAACCAACTTTGGCATTGCTTTGGATTCATTACAGTTTGTTTGCTGCCATAACTTCATTAAATGTTATAGTTACCTCTACAGTTTAAAACGGTTGTCAGGTCAGTAGCTTTATTTGTTGATATGGTTCTAGAACACTGTGAATCTTACGGTTATGGTGTTTAAGTGATCGGAATCCTTATTTTAAGTTAAATTTGTTTATCGAGTTGTATGAAGCTTTTACCATTTGATCTCTTAGTGACGTTACACAGCGCAATGTGACGTAGGTACTCGAATTACGAATATAAGTCAATAAAGTTCTGTAATATTTATTTTGTTTCAGATAGATCCTGAAGAAGTACTGACAACTTCGAGATCGTTGCCGCGCCTGCTTCAAGTAAATAATTGTGGTTATTTTAAATAGTACATTTTTTAACTTTTACCTTAATTTCGTAATTCCAATATGACACGCGCTCGATAAAATTAAATTTTATTCTATTTATATTCAAAAATAAGTAGTATTATTGAACGATAATGTTTTTCATACAGACATTCCCCGCCGAGAGGGCATCGGGTCCTACACCCCTTTTCGTGGAAACTAGAAATCCAAGTATACCTTCACAGGTAACTTAATATAAATAAAATTTTGTATTATCGTTCATTTTATTTCAATATAAAATTACTTACTCTTACTCGACACCCTATAATTTAATTTACGACATGTTGCTTTTGTATATAACCAGCGCTTATTTATCAGGTGCAATCGTAACATGGCCTTGGAAGTTTTACTCCCGTACCTATGTAGTAGTTAGTTAGTTGCGGATTATGTAACGTTGGTAGTTTGAAAGGTAGGTAACAATTTTACAAATTTACTAATATTGTGTAAGATTAGCATTGTTCTTAAGAGACATACACAAAGTTCGTTAAAATAATGGTATATCCCACAAACAAAGTACTTATACGCAATGGGGATTTGTGAAATAAAAATTCCCATCAAGATATCGCACCCTTAGTAATATAAGGGCACAATCCAAAAAAAGTAGATTTTTGGGAAATCGCGTATTAAGATTCTGGATTCCTACATTACACCTATTTTTTCAAATAACATGCTTATTATTTAAGTTATAAATATGAAATTTGGCAGATTTGTTCTTTGATAAATGTATTATAAATAGCAATAAAAAAAAAAGTAATATAAATAAATTCTATAAGTTTCAAGCAAGTTAAAAAAACACTTTCAAGTTAGACCCATATAGTACAAAAAATATAACAGAAATATGGAGCTATTTAAGTTTGATCCCATTTATTATTTAAGTCCCTATCAATTCCCAAATTTCCCAAAAATCTACTTTTTTTGGATTGTGCCCTTATATTACTAAGGGTGCGATATAATTAATGAGTTCCACATTCATCATGCCGATCCACAGACACACACTTAGATTGATTTTCAGCTAACATCCCGGGTTAATTGTGTTTTTATTATATTGATAATGATTTTAAAAAAGTAAGAACGGTAAATAAAAGTCAACCCTGTCTATTATAAGAGTATTTAAATTGTCCTGAAGTCTGTTAATCGTATTACAATAAAATATTGCTGTATTATAACGTTAAAAATGTATGTTAAGGTTCACAAAATGGCACAACGAAAAATAATGCAATACACATTGTTCAAGGAGCAGAGCAGAAATTAGTTTTTTGGATACGCTGCATTACAGAAAGGAAGTTCAAAACTCAATTTCATCCAAATGTGGGTCAGCATAATCGCAAATTTGGTATCGTCTATGTGTACTGTCAAAGTGATGTATCCATACAAAGTTGAAAGCTAATGTAGTGCAACGTTGAATTATATGTGACGTGACACAGTGTTACGCTGATTTAATGTCTGAAATTCTAAGGTTTCTGCTTGGAGGGCATTTCATGAAAACGTAACAACTGTTACGGTTATTGCGCCTGATTTTTCTTACAATACTGTATCCTATAAATATATTGGGTACAAGGCATAGGTAAAAAATGTAGGTGTTTAAATTTTAAAGTGAATTATTTTTAATATTTTTCTTTTTTGTGTTTAATGCAGATATCGAAATGGTACAATTCATTATTGTATCTAATGTAAATAGAAAATTATAGCTATTAATGTGCCAAAGGAGTTAATTTCACCAAAAAAATCGAAATTTGTTTAAATCAAGGTCACTTTCATTCTAAAGGTGCGACATATTTATTCTCTCTTCAACAGTTGACGAACAATTCAGCCAATTATTCGAGAAACTATTAATATTTGAGGGGTTGTTAGGTTTTAGATGTTTCGCAATGTGGACTTGCAATTAATTAGTAATTAGTTAGCTACCTGTTAGAGATGGGCGAAATACTCGTATAGGGCGAAATACTCGTTTATACAGATGTTTTTTATTTGATGGGACAACATGGGGAAACCCGAGACCATAGAAGATACAAGGAAACTGCCATAAAAACCATTAAGTCTTTTTTGGTGAAAACAATTTTGGCATAGTCAGTTTTTTGGTGAAGCGTGAGTTGTCCATAAAAATTAACAAAATTGATCAAAATTTTTATTTTTTATTTTTACATAAAACTGAGTCGATCAGCATTAAAAAAATATTTGTATCTTGTAGTGTGTAAACTACTCTTTTGCAAACAGTAATCCGCCAATTTAATGTTCTTTGAAAAGTTTGAGGTCTTTTAGGCCAGCAAATGGACCCGAATATGTGTTTCCATCGTCGCCCATATGGAGTAGAATTTTCTCTGCAGTTCATTCTGAAAATGAACGTGAGAAAAATTCTGAATTTGAGAAAATGAATAGGCATCATTTAAATGTGCATGCTTCACCGTCGATCTCAACGTCATTTTCAGGTCAAATGACCACTTATTTATTTTTTATAAAAAAATCTTATATCAGCTTCACAAAGTCGTCGCAGTATCGTGTCTGAGCTCACATTGTTGTGATGTCCATACCGCGCTTTTGAAATAGCTGGTATACTCTAGACCGTAGACAACGATGCTCCCATTATTCTAGCAGTAAGTACAACCATCTGGTTATATACTCGATGAGTACTAGGCTGATTTCTTCCTTCTTGTAACCTAATAATGATTTGTGTACATTCTTAAGGTGACATAATGTTATACTGAGTACTGTAGATCAACCCAAAAAAATATTTATGATACCCTTTTTAAATACTAAAATAAAAAATTAAAATTACTTGGTTTAACATATGAAAAAAAAACATTTTAGCTATCACTTTCTTTTTTTTAATGTATACAATGGCACTACGTGCCAATGTCAATGATATAAATTTATGTAGTTTATTGTAATTTATGTTTAAATGATAATATTCCTTAATAACTTTTGTTACTTTTCAAAATTCTGATGTTACATTTTTTTAAATTTCAATATTCTACAAGTAAGACCTCACTATTTATACGAACGATCTATCTCTAAAACCACAGTCAAAAATTTTGGGAGATATCGCGATTTTTCTTAGTGGCCCGCTATTTTTGCGTCCCAGTTATAAATAAATATACGTTTCTACATTGCCGCAAATGAAACACTACTATTGCAAATATAACATTAACAATTTGGTAGTAAAACACAAACTTTTGTACTAAAGCAGGACCGTAATGTTACCACCTTAATATAATGGTACCTATTTCACGTGAAAGGTGGTGCGTTACATAGGAACGGCTGTTGGTCGTTACCGCTTGTCCGCTAACCGGTTGGCGCGTTTTTGGGTCAAGTTCACAATTTCTTCGCATTTGCCGACGAGACACTTTCAACCGCGGCAAATTGTACACACGGTGTAGGTACACCTTGTATGGTTTTGCTTTCTTGTAATCGATCCATTAATGTTTCTGTAAATTATCTTTAATATAATTTTACACCGTTATCTTTAGTGAAACGATGTTAGAACACTGTAAATAAATTTTGATAGTGTTTCGAGTGGCTTTCACAGACTTAAAAAAGTGGTACAGTCGGCAAGATCACGGGCAATTTTAGCGAAACTTATGCCAAAAAAAGTGCATTGATTCGCTCTACAATCATCACATGAGCACTCGCAACCTGATCTGATGCTCTTTGATTTTTCTGAAGCCGTTGTATGTAATTATCATAAGATTAATCGAATGATCAAGAACATGTCATCTTAATCATAAATCGTAATCGTACTTCATTTCGTAGAAATTTCCCATGTTGGTTTCTTATCGATTGGTTGGTATCGATTTGCATATTGAACAATTGTTCAATATGCAATATATTAGTTAATATATCATATTCTCACTACTTAATTTCTATGTAAACACTAATAATGACTAGATTACTTTTTCGACAGATTCGGACCGGTCGATCATCCACGCAACTATTGGGACCACTCTGTAGTTCACAACCTATAGAATCTTTAAGTTCTACTGCTGCACGACATCCGTTTCTGACTTCTCTCTTACAACATCAGCCATATTCGTCAATGCCGGAAAGACAAACCTGTCAGCCACCACGAACGTATCAGAGGACATATAGAGCAATTCCAAGACAACGCACGTGCACTCACTCTGCTTCACAAGCATCGGAACGTTCATTACAGCGGCGACGCATTATTAACAATACTCCTTCACTCCTGTTCTTATCTAAAAGACAGGGTCATATCACTTGTATGTGTTCTATAAACAATGAGCCATTTCACGCGAGCACATATGACGCCCAGTCAGATACTGCGTTGGGAGACCGGCCTGAGGAAACGTATAGAGGATCAATTGAGAATACACATGGGCACAGACGCATGTGGCGACTTGAGACTATGTCAGTGACACATCTAGAGAATGCAAACCGAGGTCGCAACAGAGAAGGGAGAGATGAACCTCAAAATAGGCTTTCACCTTCTACTTCTTCGAATTCACTCAATTTTACGCCTGCAATCGCAACTACCTCTTTACTATTTGGTAATACAAGTCGCATATCAAATTTAAGTCATATTATAGATTCCCCTTCTTCCCTTCCCAGTACTTCTGGTACGTCTCACTGGGAACCCGATACCAATAACTGCAACAAGTCAATATGTGAACTTACAAATCACGATCGGTCAACCGATGAAGTTTCCTTTTCATCTCCTCCCTCTGAGAACGATTTATTGTCGTCGACAGTAATGTGTAAGTTGTACACGCTGTCATTGCCGGTCATGCCGCCGCCCTCGCCGAACGCTCGACAAGTGGCGGCCAGGGTTATTAAACACGCTCGGAATACAAAAATACCAGAAGAAAATTTGTTTCGCTGTCCGGACTGTAAACAATTCCCTACTCTGCCAGTTACAGGCCAGTGCGGACATACGCGATGCACTAAGTATGTGACTTTTCAATTAACTATTTTAACGTAACGAATGCCTGTGAATCGATTTTAATATTGACTTGTTTGCTTCAGATGCATTCAAGACAGAGGACCGTGCCCATGTGGGGCCCAGGCTCCTAATACTCTACTAGTGAACACCCTAATCCAAGATTTAATTAGAAAGATTTTACCAAAACATTCCTACTCAAGGTATGATGCTATTACAAATCTTAAGCTTTATTGTGTTTGTATTTAATTTGTATATTAATTGAATTTTTATTATGTAGTGTGGCAGCTGTCGAGAAAGGAAATTCAAAAACTGAGCGGACATCTCTTTCAGGTAAGAGAATTTTTATTTGAATTTTCATGCACGAAACTTGATTGCCAAAGCGAATTCCCTTTCTCGCATATTATTCAATGTTGCACTGTATTGATGCATATAATTGATTACACCATATTTACTCTCATAACTGTCCTTTGCAGTTACCCTGCGTAATCTCCGCATACCTGTATTATGTTTTTGTTTTGTTTTACTATACATTTCTGCTCTTGTCTGCAATAGCGACCATTATTAATTGCTGTGAGTTTGTTTACACGCTTTTTTTGTTATTTAACAAATTTACCAAGATAACAATGACATTGTTCGTATGACTTATGTTCTTTTTATTATTGTATGCAACATAACAAAACTTCTAGTGAATATAATGTCTCTTGTGTAATTATTATTATTAAACGTTAATAATGTATTGTTGTTATAAAAAATAACAACGATAGCTATGAATTCGCCATTCAAAGGTAAGAATGCATAATTAATTCAAGTGCACGTTCATATTTATTGTAAATTAAATTGTGTCGCGCGGTTGTGCCGACGAAGTCTCGAACGTTGCGTGGGCGTCCGCCGTTATAATCGCGTCTACAGTATTATGTAAATCGGCCATTTGTTACATTGCGTTATGTAAGTACATTGTCGGTGCAACGGAGACCGCCGCGCGGGTCGCAGGTTACGTTAACTTTGGTATATAGGTCACAGCACAATCAACTGTTGCCAGCGCTCGAACCCGTGACTATAATAATATACCATTTAATTTTTTTAATGCGTGTGTTCGGCTGTAACATACTTAATCGCCAATAGACGGCGCTGATAAGGCAAACACCCAATGCAAACACCATTTAGTTTCTTTTTATTCTAGATGTATCATGCAAATAAAATACCACATTCACGAATATTACGCAGCCTGTAATAAATTAATGGCAGATTTCCCGACAAATTTTATGCATGTACAAGTTTGGACTTATATAGCAATCGAATAGTATGTAAAATTTCGTGAGGTAAACCACTATGACGTATTTGATTGTTGGGTCGTAATTTAAATCCTAGTTCGAATCATAGGGCTGAAAGTTTAGTTTTGTAAGAATGATAACTAACTTTAATAATCGGCCAGTTTTATTGAATAATAAAAAATAACATTTTGGATATAGTCCGTATATTTCCCTAAATACAAGTCTTGAGCCTAGTTCATATAGTACTTGTATTTTGTTTATTATGTCTTATTGTGGTGAGAAATAAATAAACTTATTATATCCAACAGAAGGTCCTCAGGTATTGAATTTATTATCAAATCATCTGTAGTTTATCAATTCTGCTGCGTCTGTGGCCGAACGGTGACCATGCTGGCCACGCAGAGGTCCCGGGTACTATTTCCGGGCGAGGCGATGAGTATGTGCGTTATTTATTTCTTCGTCAAAAAGGTTTATAAATAAATCCTAGAAGACAACTTCATGTCCCCAACCTATACTTTTGCCAACGCCATATAGTCCTATATGGCCTATGGCCTTAACCTTACATTTAGAGGAGACTCGTGCTCAGCAGGGGGACGTAAGTGGGTTGATAATATACTTACATTGCAATTAATACAGAGATGTCTTCATAAATATAGTGAAGATAGGGAAAAGCAATTTTTATGCGGTTTTATCGGTAGAACAATTGAATAAAAATTGCTTTAGCGCCCAGTTACACAAGGCGAAAGTATTCGCGCGGCCGCCGCGCGACGACCGCCGAGTTACCACAACTTCATGTACTTTAATGGCGAATTTCAATGATATTTACTAGGCAACAATATTTAAGTTCCTCTGAATAATATTGTTATATTACGCGGGACCGTCGTCCGAGCGCCGCGTAGACCAAATTCAAAGCAGACTCGACCGCGTGTCTCGGACGCTCATTTAAGTTCAAACGTAAAAGCTTATTTAGCTTCTTTAGAGCGTCTTTTGCCATGACAGTTAGAGGCACGCTGTCGCGCGGCGGCAACGCGGACTTCGCACGATGGCCGCGCGGAGTGTGCGCGATGAAATTCGTGTCGAATAATAATAACGCAACACACTCATAGCCCCGCACTAGGGAAACCCTGTATCGCGGGTGCCATGGACATATACATAGACAACCATAAATTACACCCAAACTCGCAAAAGAAATAAATGTAGGCCATACACATACTTCTCCCGGCCTGGGAATCGAAACCTCTGCGTGGCAGTCTGGCATGGTAACCGGTCGGCCACGGAGGCAGTTTGTCAATAAATGCGCATTTAGTCTGTATATGTGTTGTATCGGTACCTGTAGTGAAGTATGTATTTATATTTGTCTTGATTAGCGGTTCCTTGTAGGTAGTTAGTTGGGGGCAGGTGCCTAATAAAAAAATGACGTAATCATGCAACTACAAAATGACAACGACCGAGTGTTCAGCCGAATGCGTTGTCATGGTCGGATACTAGACGACTGTGGCTTTTAGTCCACACTCGGCTGAGTTGTTTGATGAGCGAACAAGCGCGCGAGTTGTTCGGCGTATGATCTATACTTCCGGTCGGTTCGGTCCGTACCGTTATCGTTCCCCGTGCTCTACTCGATTTCTTACTCAGTTCATATAATAATAATATAAATGAATTAATAAAAATAAATACATAATAAAATATACATATATAAATACATATCATCACGCCTGTCTCCCAACGGGGTAAGCAGACACAGTAGATCTCCACCTACTGCTTTTTTAAGAACATCCCCAATCTGTTAACCGGGGTCTTCTCTTCACTCCTCCTCATTCGCTCCATAAATTTTGCCGTCAATCTACCAATATTCATTGTTTCTACATGACCAAATCGTTAAAGCGTCTTCCTTTCTATCCTGGCCACTAACTACATCATCGTTTAGTGTTCGGTATTTTGTCTTTATGACTAATACCGCACATACTACAATAAAATATATCGATATTATTTTTTGCAAGACACTTGTACCTAAACTAAGGAGAAGCTTTTATTGTAGGACAGATGGTCTTCCACCAACTTATGAACAGCCTAGACTGCGCGTTCAATGAGCGAGTAGCCCATTTTGTTATTTTTTGATGACGACTCTCATACTAAAGTAATAATGCTTAGTATGAGAGTCGTCATCCAAGGTTCCTGTGCATATCCTTAGTATAAAATAATGTTGTAATAATTGTTTTATATGCATCATGCACTTATAATTTGTCATTTTTTAAGAGGGTGTAAAATAACGTTTGCATTTTTTCACAAAATTTTAAATAGACTGGTAGTTGTTGTCGACGGTTTTATCGATTGATCGTGAAAGAAGGCATAAGTCTGAATTGCGAATGTTACGACGTTGTAATGTTTATTGCGTTATTGTCGTCTTTATTTTTGTTTTGACAGTTGGCCTACTAGCATCGAAATAAATTTTTATTTATGTATACATATTAATAACGACATGCGGATTTGATTACGTATATTAAATTAAAATCAAAAACTTTAAAATATGTCTCCAATTTGTATTTTTTTATATATAGTTCTAAATGTGATTTAAGTATGTATGAATTTACAAATAATATATTAAATTAAAATCAAAAACTTTAAAATACGTCTCCAATTTGTATTTTTTAGGTATAGTTCTATGTGTAATTTAAGTATGTATGAATTTACAATGACAATTCAAATGAATCTGCCCAGAAGTTGGAAGAATAATGGGCCGATGATGATTCAAAAATTCAAATTTCGGCTGTTTATTGCATAAGCTAAACCAACATTCAATCGATAGTCGATAGAATATTTATCGATTGCACTGCGGGCAACACTTTTACACAGTGAACTGTCATTTTACTCCATCTTCAAAAAAGGTCGACTATAGTTCAGTGTAGTGTAACAAATTTATTAAATAAATGTGTAAATATATAAAAGTCTTATTGATCAGTGGTCTTCTCAAGATCGCATTTGGCTATTATTCATATTATTTTATACTCGAGTATATTTCACGATAATAATACACGAATATTAAATCATGTTGAACGTTAACATACTCGAATTCTTAAACAATAAAAATCGGCACGAAAATTAGGCAGTGAACTTCAACCAGAGAGCGGCTGACTTATTATTAAAAATGTGTCCACTTATAGCATCACGTTTTTAATTAAATCTTTGTCACAATTGCCTCCTACGTCACTCGCTGTAACTTTTGAGCGCCATGACGCAACCCAAATACCTTTTGTCATATTTGTGACGTTAACGGCTCATGATTTTGTAATACAAATTAATACATAATTTGGTAATGAGGAAACATTCAATTAATTATATTGCGAAAATCAGTTATCTGGATTTTTTTTACGGAAAATTGGTACCTACTATAAAAAAACGCGATATAATTGCCTTTTGTAAAATGCAAATATTTATATAGTTTCGGTAAAACATTAAACGTGGAGTCATCTGTTAAAAGTTGATTGAACGACCACGGTATTTGTAAGAAACGTTTGTCGTTGAAATATCAATTAAATTTATTTCAAAGTAAATTTTTTGTCAAATAATTGTTTTTCCCAGTTCCAAGTAGAACGGCATTTTAAACTATAGGTATAATTTCAAGTAAACAGCGAATAGCAATAATTGCTTTTATTAGTGAACATTCCCATGATTTAACTCAATTTTCGTAGTAGGTACGTTAGATTTGTTTTATATTTAGAAAATTTACGTCTGTAATCCTTGCATATACGAACAGAGAAATCCTTTGCTAATACATAGTGCAAAACACTATATCCACAGTAGCTTTTTCTGTTCCTAAAAAATATTCAAAATACTCGTACTTTACTCGCAACAAAGCTCTTTGTTAGAGAATTCGTCCATAGAGGTACAACCACCTTATTTATTTCTGACGTCAAACAGTACAGGGTAGGTGCTGGTGAAATTACAGGCACATGGGACTTGTCAACTTACGTTTCAGGGTGACGGACGCAGTGGCAGTGCCCCTCAGATCAGTGTGATTTGAAACTCTGAGTAGTTATGGATAGACGTGTCGTTTATAACCAGTATCATAAAAAAAGTACTAAATTGATTAATGTAATGTACATGTATTAGTAGTAAGGGGCTTGCCTTTAAGAATTGTCTTTATGTTCTTCAAACATTGATCTCGCAACGGATTCATTCTGTGGACCTTTCATTACCATTGCCCCTCAGATTTCCGTCATCGTCGTTGGAAACGTCAGTCTTATTATGCTCCATGTATCGGTTCTTAGGTTTTCGCGTTGATACACGTTCGAAATGTAAGTATTTTTAGATTAATAAACGGAGTGTATTTGTTGCTTCAAACAAACCAATGCTATAGGCTGTTTACAGGTCCCATGATCACGCCCATAGATATATAAAAAATAAGGGAGTCACGGCTGTCGGCTGGTGAGTAAATAGCACGACAAGTTGATTTGTTAAAAAATATACTTAACAAATAAAATATGCTATTTACATAAAAACTATAGTTTCATTTCCAAGATGTATAAATTATGTTTGCAATTTCGATATGTTTCATATGGTTATGATATGCACTTTTCGTCTTCCAATTGCAGACCTGATAACAAATCGTTATGTATTGCATGTATGAACCTAACATACAAGTAAAATTATTAATTTGTCTAACCTACTCTGCTAGCTAACTAGTTAGTTAAGCTAGTTAGCTTTCGGGACTTGGAGGGCCTGAGTGTTGATGCATTTTGTTCTCAAACACATTTCACTGCTTTTCAAAAATTGTCACAAAAGAAAAATACAGTAATGAGAGTTACAAGGAAATCTTCAACTTTATAACATTCGTGACAATGGGTTTATTCATATATTGGTTAGGTCTGGTTACGGCCGAAGATGACATTGGTAGATAATGTCATGTCGCACATTTGCTGGAACCTTACTGGCACTAAAAGTTTGATAAATTAAATTCAAACGGTCATCGCGCAGCTTGCGCGGGCGATTAGGGCACGGAAATTACACTAGGTAACCTGTAACGCACA
>NW_020653200.1:14919176-14922564 GCF_003589595.1 Hyposmocoma kahamanoa | reverse complement strand
TGTTTTCTTCGTGTTTTTATTTATTCCCGCAAAAAAGTCTTTAATTCGAACGATTCTAAAGCAGAATATACAGTCTGGGAAGTTTGTACTGAACTGCGATTGAAACTATTCTCCTTAATCAGAGCACTTTAGGCAATCAGACGACTCAGTGACCCAATAATTTCGATTTTTTCTGGCGTAATATTCATTTGCAATATTTATGTAAATAACATTGTAAATACTTAGTTAGGCATTTCAAATACCTACCTGTGGTGTTCTTATCAACCTTGTTTGTTGTCTACTATATTATGTAATCGCAAAGTGTGGCTCACATCATAAACATTTTAACTGTTTTTCGATAACGAACTTAGACGTGGAAAACATGGCGTTGTTCAATTTTAGACCAAATATGTAATTGTACCCCATTTCAAAAAATAGACAAATAAAACAAGACTAAAATTAAATTTTGTTTATAATTGTAGTGATTACGAGGCAGAGAAATAGTTGGATATTATTAACGACTTCGGCTTTAATTTGGACATCTCGTGCTCTTCTAACTGACAACTTTTTGGCTTGTGTTTTGGTTTCTTGTTCGTTAGCTACGTAAACGTAAAATAGGGATTATTCCTGTATATTGAAATATAAATAGGTAATGTTTAATTCATAAACCCACACATTTGTATCATATGTATACAGATCTGGCCCAGGCCACATCTAATCGTGAACCAACGTCTTTGGTCCAAGTTGTTAGCGATGAACTCACAATTTAAACCAGTAAACATGTCTTGCGTGACACGCACATGCTCGCCTCAAAGATAACTACTGGAGTCTGATGAATCGAATGTTCATATTTATATTTCCATGTTTTTCGCAATGTATTGACGCGCCTATTACTACGATGAAATGTGCCACACCGCCACAACACGGTTTCAGGATTCATGCCCTCAAAAGCGGTAACCCATACAAAAAAGCGAATATAACCTTCGCATAAGAAAAACGCAAAATTTATTGCAATTGTGAGTTTGTAACACATGATAACACTGATAACTCTGAAGGTGTTACCGAAATTTAAAAGAGCCCTTATATGTATTTCTTTGAAACGTTTACATAGTGGAGGCCAGTTATAAATAACCAACAATCTATAAGCACGTTTTACTCGGATTTTTTACTTAATTACACGCTTCTAACCTGGTATATCAAATACATGTCCATATACTTATTCAACATGTTAATCTTTTTTACGTCCTGTACTACCTGTTTGGGACGTACTTGTTGTTTCTTTCTCTTTCTATTCGTACCAAATTAATATATCTTAATAATCCCAATAGCGATAGGCAATCGATTATTTCTACTTTTGAAGGATTGGCCCCATTGGCTCGACGATTGACGGGTGTCGTCAATTGGTGTCGTCAACGGTTTCACTTCGAATCGACCAGTTAATTTGAGCTTTGCTATAATGGACGAAAATTGCAAAATACATATTTAATATTTCATTACCGATGAAATGTGATTCCGTTTGTTTTGGAATTAGATGTTTTGCTGTTTTTCCCACACCACCGAATAGAACAGCACGGCATTGTTAGAGATATTATCTTTATTAGAATAAATACAGAATATTTTTTGGAATATACGGAGAAGTACACACAGGTCAGTAGTCGGCCTGTCTATATTTCAGTGCAAACGAGAGTTGATATTTATAAGAGCTGTATCGCTAATGTGTTACCAGGAATATATGGCCCTTATTTCGTCTCTCTTTCTGGTTATATACTCGATGACATTATACATATAATCTAGCTACCTTAATTATGTCATATCCTTTACATTTTGCGTCATTTTAGTTCTATTATAACTAAATTATTTTATTAGCCTTCGTATTAGCCCCTGAAATATGTATTCACGGCAATGTGTATAATTCAGTGATTCAGGGAATACCTAGGCATTCTATAGAATACCGGGCTTCTTTATGCAATGTAATATATAATAAAGATAATAGTTAAATTTTATTAACTATTACACACATTTCCTAGGCATTGTATAGTATAGAATACCTAGATTTATATAGAATGCCAGCCGTTTCGAAAGACAAAAATCAAATTAGTTCGACTTCCGTATGTGGGTTTAGGTTAGGTTAGTATATGAAGAGGCTGAACCGAATTTCTTTGCGTTTCCGAGCTGGGTCGAAAATTATTACGGATACCGTTTATTGAGCAAAAGTGCTGAAATTTAAACAAACAAAGAAACGCTAATGTTCCTTAAAGTTTAATGGGTGCTTGGTTCCAATAAAGTTGAGTTTAAATTTTTGTACTAAGCCAAAGAATTATTGGAGTTAATATCAGATAATAGCTAAATAATAGGGGTTAAAGTATGAAATTACCGATTTGTACTGAAAATCTAAATTGTTTATTTTTAAAATTTTTAACAAATTTTTTTAATCAAAATAGTTGCCATTATTATCTATACATTGCTGCCATCTAATGGGAAGGTTATTAATGCCTTTGCGATAGAACTCCGACGATCTAGACTGCACAAACTGTGTGAAAGCATTTTGTACTGCCTCCTGGGAAGAACACTTCTTGTCACGTAGATAATTGTCCAAATCACGAAAAAAATGGTAGTCCGTTGGAGCAAGGTCTGGTGAATACGGAGGATGACGAATGGTTTCTAACTGCAGTTCCTGAAGGGTCAAAATGGTTTCTCGTGCTGTGTGAGGTCTCGCGTTGTCGTGGAGCAATAATGGTGAAGATCGATTCATGAGTCGGGGCTGTTTTACTGCTAGTTTTGTCAACATGGTTCGGAGTTCGGCACAATAGACATCTGCCGTTATTGCTTGACCAGATCGGAGAAAACTATAGTGAATAACACCATGCTGAGACCACCAAACAGTTACCATTACCTTTTTATTGGTAAGTTTTGCTTTAGGACACTGTTGTGGCATTTGACCTGGGGTCAGCCATTGCATTTTTCTTTTCCGGTTATCATAAAGAATCCACTTTTCATCACATGTTACAATTCGATCCAATATTCCTTCATTTCTGTACCGGTTCAACAAGGCAACACAAGTTTCAACACGCGTTTCTTTCTGCAGATCAGTCAAATCATGAGGCACCCATTTTTCGTATTTTTTTATTTTATTGATTTGACGCAAGTGAGTCAATATTGTGGGTAAGGTAACGTTAAACCATGCCGCTAATTCCTGGGTAGTTTGACTAGGATCGGCTTCCACTATCTCTCTTAATTCATCGTTATTCACCTGTGTGGGCGGTCTTCCTCGTGACTCGTTCTTTAAGTCGAAATTTCCATCACGAAAGCGTTTAAACCAAAATCGCACGGTGCGTTCATTAGTAGACCCCTCTCCAAACGCAGCATTGATATTGCGGGCTGTTTCTGCCGCGTTAGTTCCGCGTCGGAA
>NW_020653200.1:14833930-14914176 GCF_003589595.1 Hyposmocoma kahamanoa | reverse complement strand
ACGAGAAATAAAAATAAACTGGCTATTCTTGATAGTCGCGTTCACAAGTAGTTAATAAAATAGTAGTGAATAAAATAGATATTGATATCTTTAATACCAAAATTGTCACAGCGAGAAAATTACTCAGCGACTTCTTTTTTATTTCTTAGGAAAGTCTTTTTTATTTCTTAGGATAGTCTTTTTATTAAGTTATATTGTAAAATTCTATTTCTGTTGATTTTTTTTTATTAGAGTGCTTACTTATTTAAGTTACTTTATTTCTACAAGTGTAAACTTATTTAGCTTACTTCGTTGTTTAATTTAGAAATATAAATGTATATACTTCTAGTTTACCATTAATAAATAAAATAAATAAAATAAAATAAAAACTTATGTAGAAAGGTATGGGACTGTCGAAATTACAATTTAGAGTGTGAAAAACAATATAAGAACGTCCAATTTAATAAAATAATTGTAACCGTTGTTTTTATAAATCTTTTCAGCTTCTAGGTATGTGTTGAGAGCCGGCGGTGTTCGACAGAGGACCGCAAAGATCTCCGGCTTTGCCTCATTGGCCGCTAGAGCTCCTGGCCAACTACCTCCTCATGTACCTATGTCTCCACAGGTACAATAATTATTCAGTTTCTTGCATATACTTACTCCATATTGTCTTGGTAATATTTTTTGACAAAATTATACAATAGATTCAGTTTTGAACATTATTATAACAGCAAATTTGTCAGGCATTGTTAAAATTTAGGTGAGTCTAAACGAAATTATGCATACTTATCAACTTAAAAAAACACGTGTTGTATCATTACGGGTCAACGACTTCGTAATACAATACGTGATCGATAAGAACATTTATATATTCGACCTCATACCTACTACTTAGGTAATCGTTTGATAAAGTCTAGATGGTGTGTTCTGACTCTAGCATTTTTACTAAACTGTTTTGTTTAGTTTCACGCTTGTAGTCTGAACTTGCGACTGATTCGTCACCCACTTCTTATTACTATGTTGAGCTCCAATTTCACAGTTTGAACAACTAATAAGTGTATGTAATTTTATTTAAGTATCCATGAATATAACAAAAAAAAAAAATATTCTATAATAATTTGTATTTCTTAATTAAACATCTTAAAATAAATTTACTACACCTAATTACTGGCAGAAGTTGAGACTCTAATTTAGTAATATCACTCAAATCTTTATTTTTTTTATTTAATTTATTTCATTATAATAACAAAAACGAAACAGAATAATAAGTAATCCATTTTATGAGATCATCGGCTATTTGCAGGCAGCCTTCATTATTATAATACCTTTGGTAGGTTCGATTCCAACACGCTCGCCAGCTGCTGGCGGCGGGCCGGTTCCGAGAGGCCGCGCCCCATCTCGCCCGTGTGGGTGCCGCTGTCGAACCATTCTCGCGGTCCGCTCGCTCCTTACTCGCACAGGTAAGTCCCTCCCTAGACCTTACAAATGTAAGGGCGACTAAAAACAATTCCACTTCTTGTATAGTACTCGTAATTGTTAAAATCAAACTGCGTTTGTTGTCTCATTGCAAGTGGAGCACAGTACACTTCTAATAGGTATAAAGGCGCTATTCCACCGACTAGGCGACGCATCCTGAGATGAGGCGAGACGAAGATTAAAAGTTGTACGGCAAAATTTCGATTCGTTTCTAGTGCATTTACTGTGGAAATGGTCTGGATGATGTTGATGTGCCACACGAGATTTGAAATAATTGCTCCTGTAAATCCGCACAAGCTCGCGATTGTCATTAATATGAATTGCGATTGTAAAAAAAGTGTATGTAATTATTTCTTCTTACAGTATCTTCATATAATTCTTCTTCCATTATGATTTTTAATAATAATAATAAAAAATTTTACGGATTATGTTACTATACGTTACAGCCGCGTACTATCCATAACCCCAGCGCAAGTTCGCTAACGGTCGGGATGGCTATTTATATCAATTGCGAGCTCGCGATAGCTATTAATCGCAATTGGAAATAGACCTGCGAGGTTTCTCGGCTCGCTTCGTTGGTGGAAAAAAAGCTTAAGATGCTTGAAATAGTGACAAAAATTGAAAATATACCAAATTAACACACAGGCTAATAATACATATATAACTATGTACAATAGGTAGTTTTTTTGTTATTAATTACTTACTGTACACAGAGAAATCACTGATGAATTATTTTCGTTTTCAGACTATCACATTACTGAGCAAGGGTCGTGATCCTCGACGGTTGACCCGCGAGCTGTACCGCGCTGTGCGCTTGCAGGGCGCAGCCTCTTGGCTCCAGCCTACCGATCTGGAATGCGTGCTGTGCTACCATACCTACATCAGTCCCGTGACGACGCCATGCGGGCATAACTACTGCCGCACCTGCATCGAACGCTCCATGGACTATAAGAAATCCTGTGCACTCTGTTTGAGGTCACTCGAGGATTTCAATCTCGCCATTGTAAGCATTCTAATGTATCTTAGTGTATTTATTGTCTGTCGGTGTTCGCCTTGAGTTGTGTAGCCGAATAAAAATCATTGCGCGTCCGAATACCACGCTGCAAAATTGACTACCGTTAAGAATAATTTAGTAGAGAGTAGAGGTCCTTGTAAAAGCGTTCGTCCAGGGAATTACTGCCACCTTACCCATTTCTGCTGCCAAGCAGTAATGTAAGCATTACTGCGTTTCGGTTTGGAAGGGTAATACGGGACTTGTCAATTTATGTCTCAGGGTGACGGGTGCAGTCCCTTCACTTGGTATTATAAAAAAAAAGAAGCCAAAGAAAAAATTATGAATAAAATTAAAATGTGTACATTCTCATTTCATAATAAATGATACTCGTTTTATTACAAGTGGCTGGATGCATCATGTATTTTTTATTTACAGACTCGTGAAACAGTGTTTATTTGCGCTGCTCTGGCGTCGATTGACGCATTGAATTCGCCCTTGCCTCCTGATCCGGATGTGATTCCTATTTTTGTTTGCACAGTTGCCTATCCAACGTAAGTTAAAAATTAAATTACTTATATAATAACCATAACAGAATGTAGGAGGATTTAGAGATAAGCTACATTTCATGTTTAAAATATATATTCGCATAATACTATAATATAAATGCTTGAATGGAGTAGTCGTATCGCCTGGAAGTACACATGACCATAAGCACATAGTGTACAATTCATCATTAGTCTGCAACAACTTGCTCATAATTAAGTCTATAATTTCATAAATATATCTGTTTGTATCTTTTATACATTCTTTATGTTATTGAAGGGTTCAGTCTTGACTTAGAATTAGTTGAAAGGGTACAATGTCCTACAAAGTAAAGATTATATCAGTAATTTTAGATTATGAGCTATTCCATTTCTATAAATAAATATTATTTTATGTTGTCAGGATACCATGCCCTCTGTTTATATTCGACCCGCGGTACTGGCTGATGATCCGGCGCGTCCTGGAATCGGGGTCGAGGAAATTCGGCATGGTCACATATGAACGAGACCGAACCTATTCCAACTATGGAACGGTTATTATATTTTTATATTATTTGTGATATAATAACATCTATGGTTTACACGTTAAGATTCAATTTAAATTCATAATTATGATAGTATTTTTACATTGGTTTGCGTTCCACAGAACATTTGTGTACATAAACTTTAATTACGAACAGGTACTGGAAGTATGTGACTGCGTGCACTTGGAAGATGGTCGATCGATATTGTCGACTGTAGGCGTCTCGCGTTTCAAAGTAATCGAGCGTGACGTCCGAGACGGGTGAGTAACCGATGACTCGACAACACGCGATGTCGTTGTAATATTGTTTACACATTCGGTTCAAGTTTGTTTTTTCGTAAATAATAAGTTAGCTGATACTAGACTCTTTTGAATATAAATATAAACACAGTTGATTATATAATAAAGCTCATTTCAGCGAGTATAATTCGTTATATTACATACCCATGTAGTGTAATCATACCTATTGCAAAGGGGTGATAATGTATTCTACCATTATATTAGATTAATTAAATTGTTTGATCTAGATGTGACGTCGCCCGCATTCAGCCCTTGACTGACATTACGCCAACAGAAGAGCTAGTTATTTGGGAGCTTCGGCTGATGGCCACACAAATTTCATACAAAGCTTTGCTATGGCTGAATAGTATGAACAGGACAGTCCGCTCTGAGATCGAAGCCGCGTTTGGTCATCTCCCGCACTTAGATCCTATCGAAGAGGACTGGTTCGATAGCCCCGATGGTCCCGCTTGGCTCTGGTGGCTCATCGCTATACTACCACTGCGTTCTGAAATAAAGGTATAAAAAATATTAAGTCAAACATCCTATTTCCGCCATTTGTTTGAGCATTTTTTGTAGTTTTGTTTTTCGCACGCAACTTGCTCGGAGTGTTGAAAAACATTGCGTGACCCACGTGCTAAGAGAAAATTACGTACTCGTGTTGATAACTGGCAACTCGACTACGTTTGACGAAAACGTTTTGCGCAATGCATTTGCTAAAAGAAAATTTGAAACTTTGTTCATGACTGGAAAGTCGTTACGTAGTAGGATTTTATCACAATTTAGCAAAATTCAAAACTTTTCTTTAGATTTCGTTTTCTAAGTGACTTAGGTCACGTTTGTACACCCAATCAACGTGAGTGCGGTGAAGTTGGCAATATGAATCAGTAGGGCTAGCACGACAGGACGTGACTTGTGAGAGAGGGACATTGAAGCGCGAGATACTGCTATACTATCTACGTATTCCCATAGATAATAGCAATATTTCGTGGGTCTATGTCGCTCTCGCGCAAGTCGCGTCCTGTCCTGTCGCGCTAGTCCTACTGATTCATATTGCCAATTTCACCGCACTCACACTAATTGTCAAGGACTACTCATGTAGCCGCCAGACCCAAGTAGGTGATGAGGAGCTCGACTAGCTCGTCAAATTAAAAGACGATTTAATTGACTGTAATATATTGGCAATAGGCAGGTGGTTTACAGAAGTAGTGCCATTAATCGCTAAACAGTGATGGTTTCTTATAGAAGTACAATTCAAAAGTGAACGTCCTTTTTGACCTTTTTGGGTTCATACAAAAAGTTGTTAAATTGTGGTAGGGATGAAATAACATCTATATGGTATTAGTTCATTGGTTCAAAATAGACGCCTACATAATGTTTCCTTGACGAGCGTTTAGTTACTGCTTTGCAAGTTAAATTAAATTTTATTACAAAAACAATAAACGTTATGAGTTTAGTAAAAAAAAAAATAAGTTTCATTGAGTCGTAGCTTAAAAAAAAAATGTCAACTAGCTTTGACACTTCATATTTAAAAAAAATGTACTACACTACACTGGGCAAGTTATTTTAAAAGATGGCCCATATAATTAAGATTTCAAAATGGTACTATACTTGCCACTCTTCATTCCATAAAAAATATTATAACTTATGTTTTGCTAAAGGAGCTCGTTTCAAAAAAAACTCATGCCATGATAAATAATACTTTTGTGTGCTCAAAGATTGGCTTTAACGTCGCGGAAGTGAGATGGTCATATGTGATAGAGTGAGATGGATAGTGACAACGCATTAAACAAAATAATCTACCCTAACACATGTGAGTGTGTCAAGTTAATAATTAGTCGATAGTTGTATTATAATAAATTTTAATCAAAATGAAATGAAAGGAACTATTGTAATACTTTAACGTTAAAGTAAATGCTCAAATTGTTTGCCTTCGGCACGAATACAGGCTCTGCATCGTCTCACAAAAGATCTTTTTATCAATCGTGCGAATCTTCTCAAACTAATTTCTTCTGCTGCTTCAACAATTTTGTGGCGTAATTGGGCTAGATTTTCTATAGGTTTATAATATATAATATAATATTTATAATATTATATAATATTTGCCTTAAATTGTTTAATGTCAATGTCATTTAAAAATTGGATGTTATTGGCCCCATGTGGGTACATACTAATGGCTAAAGATGTAGACGAAGCATCTTCCTACCACTGACCCTTTACTTTCTTAATATCTCTGGTGTTAATTGAGGTATAAAAAAAGGTTTTATTTTAAATCCATCTTCAGCATGTTCGTGTAATATGATCGGTGCAATAAGTCAATATCTTTTTCCAATTTTTCTTGCAACTGCGTCTTAAAGGGATGTATATATATTAAATGAATTTATTATAAGTTTTATTTTGTAAATAAATTGTAATTTTTTTATCAGCACGCTTCTGTATTACTAAATGACACTGGCAGTACGTATGTACGTCTTCCGATTTCAGTCACGCTTTCAATTAGGGACCTTATTATGTGTACTCCATCTTTGAATAGGATTTTTAACGATTTTAATAATACATGTAGCGCATAAACATTATAATCTTATTCCAGGTCCTTATTCTTTCTACGAAGAGCCTGCTGAAGCGCATGATGGCTGTATCTCGCACCTTAGAAGCTATCGACCATGTTGCCATATCCAGCACAGTCACCTCCGAATGTGAGCTTACTAACGCTCTAACCAACGCCGAAGAGTGGCTGGAGAGAGGCCCTTGACTTCTCAGCCTAACACCCGAACAAGTCTAGTCAAAACAGATATTCCTATATTACATTATACATCTTCTTCCCTTATACAGCTATTATAGCGTACAAAAATAACTATTATGTTGTAAATTATGGATAAGGGGATAGGGATTCACCTTAAACATTGACTGGACTAAGAATACAATAGATCGTGTCCCTTTTATACACAGGCAGAACCGTATAACTCGGTATTAGCAATGAGTCACTAAAAAAAGACCAATGCTATTGCGTCTTGATATTATTAGTAATAATACGAAATGATTACTAATACCGTCAAGCACAGGCCAAATTATTGAGCACCAGGCTGCTATTTGAATGGCACTGTGGGCTGATTCTAAAGTCAACAAATTTGCTAATTTAAGGACTACGCGCCCGTAATTACGATCTACAGTAACAAATTCATTCCACTTTCCACGCACACTTTTCCACTTTCCAATGTATGCCCCTAACTGATTACTTTTTAATTAGACATCACGATTGAGCGTATTTGCGCTTGCGCGTCATTTCAATCGCGTTTTTTGTCTTTATTTTCCCTTAGGTATGTAGTTGTAAGTGTGCGTAAAGTGCACACTATGGTCACCGCAAGTCGTAAATGTAACAGTGAAATGATACAACGTAGCCCACAGTTGTACATTAATCTATAATATTGAACTAATATACAGACTCGTAAATTGACCCGAGTCGATGCGACATTCCTCGCGTATTTAATCAGAAGGGTTAGACACGTGCCTAGTTTTCTATTCATCGTCAATGTCGATAACGTCTATTGTACACGTCTTTACAAAATTTTCTACATATTTCCGAAGATGACTGAATAATAGTCTTTGTTCATGGCAGGGTCTCCATTGTGATTAATTATATAAAGTTGTATTCAGTTATAGTAGGCATAGCATTGACAAAAGTTCTCTTTAGCATTTATACTACTAAAATTATGAGACCTACTTACTATAAACAAATTATACAGAATTTGTGTAATTGGGTCCTACTTCTCAACAGACGGAAAACTCAACCTTTAGAACATAATACAAATCTATGCACCTGACATACAAGTCCGAAAATTTATAAAAACTTGTAACACACAAACATAATATAATAAGTTCTTAGACCTTTTAAAGTAAACGGCATAAAAGTAGGACCTTACCTTTTACACCTATGTACATAGCTATTTGTAATTCTTCCCCCTAATGTGGGGCCAACCTTATTAATGTGTAATTATTCATGAATTCTTGTAATAACTTGTAACTATTAAATCGGTGTCAAAATTAGTAATCGTGGAATACGTTCATGTGTCTTACAACTGCACCCGCGCAAATTGCTCTATGGGTCCGTTAACACGTCATCAAATATTTACGTGAGCATTAAATAAATACTAAATTTTGTTACACTGCGTAAATATTAAAACTCGTGTACTTACGTTATTTTAACGTTTTACTGTGTATTCTAATTAGATAACTATCGATAAGGACGCTTACGTAAACCATGTTGCTCCAATTCGATCTCTCACGACTCCCTATATTCCTTTACTTCAATTGGGTGTCCCAAAACTGAACGTCAAGCCCACACCGGGCGCGAGGTCAAGTTATATCAGTTCTTGTCAACCTAAAAAAAATCCTTGCCATTTAATTAAGTGATAAAAGGCATATTTTCCAAAAAGGATGAATCACCCTAGACCACATCTTTAGGTACTTTTCTATTTTATTGTTACCAGAACTGATGTAACCTGGCAACGTTGAGTTTTGTGGCACCCATACAGCGTGACTTTATAGGGTCATTCTTTAACTATGGCAAATAAAATAAAAATTCTACGTACGAGTATTCGTCCGCTCACAAAGCACTGCATTGCCCTTTTCACCTATGAAGAAGCTACCTGGTTTACGGAAGCTTCCTGGGGTCTGATTCTCAGATTTTTATTACAGACTTATGTCTATTTCGACTTGTTGATTAACTCATTGACTCCAAAATTTCAATTTTCACACACCTTAGACAGAATGTCGAGCGTTCGGAAATGTCTAGTTTTTTAGTGAATCATGTTGACAGCGTTGCATTATTGACATATTAAGTCTGATTTCTGAACGTCTCACTGATATTAAATGAAAATTTAAAAAAGTGGATGATTGGTCAATCATCCATTTTTTTTAATCAATTTTTTATTGTGGTGTTGGCGCAAAAATTGTTGGTCGCCCGTCAAAAAAGGATCGATTCGCCACGGGCTCCTTCCACTATTTCGCTTACAAAAGCCACTATTAACTCCTACATTAGTCTGAAGGTACACAACCCTCTCTACCTTATCTATATATACATATTATACACTAATACCACAATATAATCACAAACCTATACTACTTAGTACGCCTAAATAATTCACTTACTATTAAATTTGGAATACTAGGTATGTACTAACGAAAATAAATAAAATTTATATAAATAATAAACAACGAAATTTGCACTGAATGCAAGAAACCACGACTGAATCTGTCAAAATAAAAGTCGACTGATAAGTCGAATTCTTGTCGAGTGATGTACACTAGTCGACATTTCAACGAATTGTCGTGTAAATAATTATAGACGAGTCTATCGAGAAGTCATGAGAATACGGGCGCTCGACGTAATTGTCAATTTTTCGACATATGCCTGCGTCGACTTTTATGTTTGTCACACGAGAATCAGGCCCCTGCAGTTACATTTTTGATTAGAGATAACAAATTAACAGCTACTTATATGGTTTTTAAAAATAATGTTGCATGGTTATTGGTATAGCGATTTTATAGTTTATATAGCCAATGAAGTCGCTGATAAAAAAATACAAATATTACACATTTTTGACTATCAATTTGCCACGCTACTCTAAAACGATATTTCATTTACACACTGTAAATACTTCCATCATTTTTCTTTCATCTAATTTATCATGATCAACCTATCACAGTCATGGGCCTTTCCCGATATGCGCCATTTCGTCCGGCCCTCAGCTTGTTAAATTCTCGATGTTTTTAAATTAATTTCAACAAACTATTATAGTCTGTCTTTTTTTTGAAGACTGGAGTAAAATGGACATTTGCAGGGTTGTCAGTTTTCATAAAATTTTAAATAGTCTTGTAGTTGTCGACAGTTTTATCGATAGATTGTTAAAGAAGGTAAAATTTTTCCAAAAATGTCTGAATTGTGAATGTTACGACATTCTAATCATTACTAATTGCGTTATTGCCTTCTTTACTCTTACTGTGACCGTTGGCCTACTAGTATCGAAAACAATATAATAATATATATTAAAATAAAATGAGAAACTTTATAATATGTCTCCTCTTTGCATTTTTGATAGACATAGTTCTTAATGCAGTATAAATTTGTATGAACTTACATAAATTGACAATTCAAATGATCTGTGCCCAGCAGTTGGACGAATAATGGGCCGATAATTATTCAGATGAAACAAGTTAGTTATTTATTGCATAAGTGACCAACATTCAGTCTATAATCGATAGAATATTTATCGACTGCAGTCACTAGCTACTTGCATGCGGGCATTCGCGCAATGAATTGTCATTTTATTTAGTCCATTTAAAAAAAAGATAGACTATAAAAAAATAAAATTTACTTACAGAGTTAATCAGTAAAATTGATCCTTTAAGACAATACTTACTAGCCATCCTATTGAACGTCGCAATTATTATCTCTAATCAAAAGTCCGACTATAATGCGCGCAATATATATATAATAAAATATAAAGTACAATCTCTAATTGTACGTTATACAGGTAGGATCGTAGTTAAAATGGAACAAAATAAAAATTCCTACATTTAAATTTTTATGACAATATGCTCCTAAATACACGTGTAATTCGACTGTAGAACTCCTTCCTATTTGTACATATTTGTTGCAGTATGCGTACTATTATCAATATAATAATTTTAACTTTATACTTATTTCCTTGATAATAAACAGTAACATTAAATAAATATCAAACCGTGCTTGTACATAATATACATTTGCAGTTAATTGGAAATATTTTGTTTTATGTTTTTAATGTAGTACATCAGTAGTATACAGCCATCCCTAGCAAAATTTGTGCTGTTGAGTACATTGTAACATTTTTATTTATAAATGCGAGAATTGGAAACTCATCTATGTGACCTCACCATACAGGAATTTGTTAAATGTTGTATAAATACAGATACCGAAATCATGTGACTCAAATGTTACTCAAGTGTGGGTTTAAAAGATTTTTGAACACTAGTAACTATGTAATATATAACCTACAGCTATATCCAAAAATATTAAATTTCATAAGTAAAGTGTTTGAAGTTAATTAAATATATTACCACATTCCACTTTTACTTTACTATATACTTATTATTTACTCGTCGACACGACAAGACTGTCTTTATGTTGTAAGTTTAAAATGGTATGTTGTTAAGCATTTAATGCTCTAGTTTCTCATAGATTATATGTTATTTCTTGTGTTATTTTAAATAATACGATCAGACGGCAAGTCTGACGGCGATAATATGTATATTCAGTGTTTATTATTTACTTCCAATATATAATGTACATGTTCTTTTTTCTATCTTTATTTTTCCTACATATAGTGTAATTTTAGTTATCTGCGTACGATCTCAGACAATTTTAAATTGAAGTGTAATGAAGATAAGAAATTAATGTAAGTAAAATAAAGCTTTGTACTAATTAATAATTAAAAGAAGTTGTCAACCTTATAAGAAGTTCTGTTTATTTTTGTTACGAAAACATTTCTATTTATCTTTATTGATTGTAATAATAATATTAATACCCAATATGCACTTTGTTAAGTTAAATTATAAATACGAGATTAAAGATTCCTCTTTTATTTATAGGCAATCCATAAAATTGAAAACGACTTTTGCATTATCTTCTGTTTCCTACTTTAAATGCAATCGCGATCTCTATAATATTTTTCTTAATCACGAATGTAGTTGTATTCTAAGTAATCTCAAATTAAGAAGATATTCTTCGATTTAAAATCTAAAATTTTCTTTACTGTGCGTTCTTCGAAGCTTGTTGGTATTTAGCATAACGAAATTGGAGTTATGTTCGCCATAATAACGTGCACTCAGTGTATCGAACACGCCTTGTTAACTTTACGTACCAAGATTACAAAATCTTTTGAGGTATTAAAAAGAATAATGAACGGAGTTTTATTATATGTGTCATTAGTTACATGTAAAGGTACCTTAAGATTGCTCATGTGTAACATTCACTTTTGGGGTATGCAAGTACTAAAAAAATTCATCAATTTGTACAAAAATTAACATTAAAATTTCATCATGAGGTACCTGGTAAATACATTGTGATATTATGTACATCTATACGTTATGTATAGAATGACACAAAAATTTACTCTCTTGTAGCATGTAAAAGAGTTTTTTTTAACAGAACCACTGTATTTTGTACTATTACTTAGGTTACCATACAATGAAAGTTTAAGCTTTTAAACTAAAGAATTCAAAGTAAAGGTCCACAAAGCTAACTATTGCTGTGATTCAAAGTTCTAATTTTCCAAAACTTATTTGAATATTGCATTGCCGTAGTTCAGAAGCTTGGACGTCTGTTAATAGTGGTTATTCCAATACTCGCCACGCACTGCTTTGATGTACCTACCTACTTTCCAATAAAGCATTTTCATTTCTTAACGGTTTTGTTTTTTATGATGTGCAAAAGATTTGGCTGTAATGGGGCGATGATGTCAATCAGTTTGTCCGGGCAGTATTTGTTTATGGTAAATTTTAGGTTTACCATGATCTTCTTTACTTATTTCGAATTTACTAATACATAGTAGTTAATACCTACTCTGAGAAGAAAAAGTCGTGAAGTGTATGTATGTTAGTAAAAGAAACTTCGCACATCGATTTTTCATGTTTTCTTATTTTTTGTTCTTTGTTTTATTAACTTTTTTGTTACGAAAATCATAGTAAACAGTACAGTAAACATTACAATAAACACACAAAAATTTAATGGCAGCCTTATGGCAGCGACAAAATATTGGCGTTGACAAAACAGAACAAACTCATTAGCTGCAGTCGTCGAGTGTATAACCATACAGTTAATAATTTTTAAACCCTTTCAGGACTATAGAAGTATGAGCGAAAAAAAATATTTGATTACTATATTATGGTTAATTTGTGGTTAAAGTTACGCGTCCTATATGAAAATATTATTTTTTTCCAAAAATACGCGAAATTTCAAAGGACGTATGTGTCCCTGTGATCATCAAGGGATAATTCAGAGAAACCCACCTAGATAAATTATTAAATACAATGCACATGGTTTTGGCCTTGGTTATTCACTAGCCATGAAACGTCAAAAAACCATTGCCTCATTTACAAATTTTTCAATCTTACTTCAGACTTCCTTTTTTCCATCCTCTAAAGGTTTCTTAGCGTGTCGACTACTTAAAGGATAGAAAAAAAGTCGACTCTGATGTTTACATTTGTGAGGACCAGTACAATACTTAGCGTCTGGACACAGCGTTATCACTGGCGTTGTACAGATCCTCGAGTGTGCAGGTGTAGAGACACGCAAGCCACGACAAAAGATATGCCATTGTCTGGGAAGAAACACTACTCATATATAATACCCCATCTGTGCATGCTCTACTTGCTTCGGCCGACTTGGGTCCGCAGCCTATTTATAGACTTCCAAGTTTGCCAAGATAGGTGATGCCCAGGAGGGAGGCGCTCCGACAGCGGAATGAGTGACGCTGTGGGATACCTCTGCTTCCAGAGACTTATTCGGGCTCGGTAATAGTTCCCCATCCAGAGGGAATACTTCTTAATGAAGCTATGGCGACTCTTTAGGCTATGGATTACCGGTACGTGATGGTCTTAGACTATGGAAACTAATTATTTTTTAATTATCTTTTATTTTTTTCCATCCTCTAAGGTGATGGTACAGGGGGTGCCACAGGTCAGTCTCTTTTTTTAAACGTTCTAGAGAGGTAACCACGTTTGTGCGGACGTCCGGAGGGGCATCACCAACCAACGAATACAGCATATCTACCAAAAAGGGTTGGTTTCAGACAGCCCTTATTGATTCAGCATGTGTAGTTTAGTGCTGTGTTCACCAGGTGCGTGTGTGGTGTATTTATTCGCCAGCCGACAAGAAAAGGGTTAGTCCGGTCGTTCGCGAAATTTGTGGCGAAGCTCCCCACTGGAAATATGTAAGTCGGCGCAGGCAGGAGGTTGTTACAAATCTTTCTATTATTATTTAATATATGCCTAAACTTCTATTTATTATCATTAGAAATACACTATACTTGTTATTTTACCATAATTCCACTTTCTTGATTTGTTTTGTAGAAATATTTCCAAATTATTTAATTTTCTTTTACATTATATTCCATGATTAACTTTTTCCAATTTGCAGTGGCATAAACGCACATCGCAAAAAGTAGATGCAAAAAAAACTAGTTATCTATGTACGCACGATGTGACATACCTACATATGTTTTATATAACCTTCATTTCATGATTTTATTTTATTTTAGAATGCCTTTAATTAACACAATTTACAAGAGCACGATATTCACTACCATTACAGCGTAAATTCTGCCTAACTGACTGCATTTGGGATAGCAGTTCTTTGTATTTAATTCAATTTCATTACCTATTTTAGTTTGAATTTTGAAGTGATCATGGCTGCATACGGACTAAGCTGCAGGTTCTCACCACCGCCACCATGTACTAGATTACTGGAACCAGGGGCTTATGAACCAGATGTACGATTGTGTTCAAAACATGTAAAATCAAATAGATACCCTTTTCTCTCAAATGCACCACGCAATACAATGAATGTGTGTAAATCATACACAGATGCTATTTACGATACTGCTATACCCCATAGGATACCAAATTGCACATCACTAATGGCAAAATGTCCCAGATTTCCGTATAAAGCTTTCAGTAAAAAGGATTTAGAGGAAATACTTTGTCGATGCGGTTTGGACAACCCATGCGAATGTCACACGGGAGAAGAAGAGGAGGAAATTGTCTGCCAAGGAAAAGTGCGCAGACGGCTGTATATAGGACCACCGCCACATTCGTCTTTGGCAGGAGGAATATCCTGCCCTTCTCGAAATGATCGTGGTTTCGACGTGATGCCTGATGGTTCTATGCGTCGATCACTGAATGTAGTCAAAGAAGCAAGCCCACCTTTTTATGACACTAGGGTAAATGAGTCTACGGCATTCTACCAGGGGTGCAAATGGAGTAAGTGGACATCTCAACGATCTATGAAATCGTTAGAAGTACTACCAGGTCCAGCACATTACCACATAGAGAGGGAAATTGCTGCCGAAGAAAAATGTTATGAAATTATTAGAGAATATCGACGTAAGACATCTAAGCTCGTGCGATCAATGGAGAATCGAAGGGGCCCTGGGCCTTCAGACTATTCACCTCAGTTACCAAAACGCCCTGAATTAAAATATTTGGGTCCGAAAGCCAAAAGATTCTTATCCTCTAAATATGATGTGCGGCCAAGCCCCGCTAGGTACTCAATTAAACGTGATTTTGATCCTCCCAATATTCCATTCAATCCTCGCTATAGTACATTACCTTTGCCGTCACCAGCTGGTTTTGGTTCCAAGGATACTAGGTTAAAATATCGTGTTTCATGTGGTCCAAGTCCAGCCGATTACAATGCTAATGTAAAACTTTGTCGTATCTTATATTGTGGTAGTCATAACGCTCCATTTAATTGTTCTGCAAAGAGATTTCAAGATACTGAAATTGGTTATGAATACGACGACGAAGGTGAAGACTCCAAGAGCCAAAGCGATGATGATGATCACCCGCCAATATTACTTAAGCCTAGGGAGTGCCCTCAGTTAACATGTCAGTTCAGATCTAATACTTCTAGATTCAAACCACTGTACAAGAAACTACACGAACCTAGTCCTGCTGATCTAGGGCTAGACCTATTAAGCAAAAACCACAAAGAAAAATCTGTGATGCTACAAATGGTTGCACCATTCACGTCGTCTCAGGGCCGGTTCCGGCGTTGGCACAACTGGATGCCAGTGCATAACGTGTATGGTACGCCTGGACCAGGATACTACAACTGGGATAAACCGAAATGCTATCCAGCTGTTCGTTGTGGCCCACTATTCAGAACCCAACGTTTCAATGAAAAGGGCGACGCTATGCCGGCACCAAACGAATATAAAGTTGGCGGTGGTGTTGACGATGTTCTAGTAACATATAACAGAAGATTATTGGACAACATCAAAAAACAACACAAATTCCATTGGGAGTTACCGGTTGAACCCAGACAGTTAGATTACAAGGAACGCGAGTTAGCTCTATTAGATAAAGCCATAGCGAATTTAAGCACCTCTGATTTTATGCGTAAATCGGACGATCCTATACCAGAGCCGGTACAAGAAGAACCTAAGCTCAAAAAACAAAAATTGTTACGAAGTCTTTTGTACAAAAAGCCAATACCATATAATATTTAGCAAAATGTACGTTTGTTATAGTTTTTATATACAAACATGTGCGTCCTACCAATTCATATAGTAATCCTATTCGTACTGGAAATCCTATTTTTATAAATTATAATATATAAATACCAACGTAAAATATATATATATATATATATATATTATTTGACTATTACTGGCACCTATAGGTATTAATAAAACACCCATTCACTTCTGTATGACAGTCCGGCGACCAGGCAGGAGACTGCTCACATACAATCCTTCATATGGCCCTCGTATGGTGTCTCGCAGTATGTATTGATGAATGGATGACACTTATTCAGCATCGTGCAGACGCTTCGCTTCCCTCATCAATTTTTGTTCTATGATCAATGCTCAAATAATCGTTGAGTGTCCAGCCTGCAATGAATAGGGACCAGGGCCCAGATTTTAATTGCCTCTCCCGATCGGAAACTGCGTCTTTTCCGAGTCGAGGCTTATAATATTGCGGATCGATTCCGATTTCAACTAAAATCAGACTTCTGGACCCACTATCGAATCGATCCGATCGGGTAGCCCATCCGCAATATTATACGCATCGACTCTGAAAAGACGCAGTTTCCGATTGAGAGAGGCAATCAAAATCAGGCTGCAGTAGGACTAGCACGACAGGGCGCGACTTGCGCGAGAGCGACATAAAGCGCGAGATCTTTATGCGACAATAGCAGTATCTCGCGCTTTATGTCGCTCTCGCGCTATTTCGCGCCCTGTCGTTTACTTCCGGAAGAAGAATTGCAGGATCTTTTGTAAATCGTTTCTGGTCTGGGTAGTGTAGATAATTAGAATAGCCCTGAATTATTTCCTTGCTCTTTACATGAACGTTGTTGTATACAGGCTACAAAGAACAAAGACTTCAATCTAAGTAGGTATGTATGTCGATTCTGATATGTTACATACATAATAAATAGATATCGTTGTGTACAGCAGTACTAGTTGGAGATCATGTAACGAATGGTCATTCTAGGTTTGTAAAAAATATCGATATATAAAAATGTCGATATGCGTTCATGAAATAAGCGACATAATAATGTATATTATATTGTCCATATTTTCAATCTCGATACATCAAGAATAGATTTCGAGCCTCTTCAATCACTTAACATGGTGATCACCTCCTTTCCCTCAACATCTTTTTACTTGACCACCGTTGCGTTGTGCTTTTTACTTGGCTTTTTAATTTTCGAATTTCGTTTCATATTCGTTCGAAAAAATGTACGCCTTTGCCTCATGAGCCCATTTTAAAGAATTGAGTAATTATTCGAGTAATTGACAATCAATTCTGTAATCTGCCCTCGTAACAAAAAAAGGCATAACTATGTTTTATTATAAAGCAGTTGTGCCTTTTTTCATTCGGGAGGTAGTAATATGCTGCAATGCTCGATTTAATCAAGAATCTATTTAACTACGTTCCATTCGTATCGAATAGGTGATCGACTTTTTAGAGTGCATCAAAGTCAAAGTCAAAGATTATTTATTCCATACGTAAACTCTATAAATATTTACTCTATAGGTACATCTTTGACTTTGACTTTGACATCTACATAATTCTACTGCTAAATTATATTAAACTCTGTGCTACTTAGCAATGCCCGATTTTTTACTTTGAATCGTTTTTTTTTATCGTAATGGATTATAATATGCTTCTGAATCGATGCACAGGTCGGATCATAAGTTATGTTCTTGAATTGATCTTATAAAAATCGTTCCAAGTAAGTTTTGATAAAAAAATTTACAATAATGACAACCTGTTCGACTTCAGTCGGTTACTACTTTCGTCTAGAGTGATATAAACCAGTGAGAAAAATCAGGTGGCCCAGAAATAGCGACAATCGCCATAAATATTTCAAAGATTTATTGTTTAGTTATTGGCCAAACTATTTATCTTGTAGACTGTTATAAAATAGGATTAACCTTACATTTCAGTCGAGATTCAGAAAAACTGTTTTATTATATTTATGCATACCATCTAGCTAGACGATTCGATTCGCCTTAGTGTTGAATCTATTTGCTTAAAAATCGTTAGAACGAATACACTTGAATCGATCTTCATCAAAATCGAATCGCCATGTGCATCCAAGACTGCTATGAATGAAATGTCATTGGCTTGTCATTGTAATAAACTCTTTGTCATCTCTGTGGTTGTTAATATTGTCAGTGTCATCGACGAGCATGAGTTTAACGAAAACGAATACAATACACTAAAAAAAGATTGTGTTGCTGCTCAAGTCCAGCTCTCAGCTAATACCGATTGTTTTGCGTTATTTTAATTATAAAGACATATTAATGTACATAAGGCAGTCTCATATTTATATTTTTTTATCCTATGTCATGATTCCGAATTTATTATAATGTAATAAACAGTGCTTATAGTAAGTGAAAGTAATTATGTACAGTCAGCGTCACTGCAGTGTTTTACAAACAAGACCAAATTATAAATTATATATTTACTTACAATTAATTCCATAACTTCTTCTAAATATACCACGTTGTAAGTAATTGCTACTTACGCCAGGATTTCCTTGAAGTTTAGAAGAAATATCCTTTATCTTTAGTGATAATATTCGATACCAAAGTGCACCTTGGATTTATAAGCTACTGGAAGATAGATTGTTATCAAATATGTAGATATTACACTTATTAGCTATTTGACATAATCCCTGTGGATATGTTAGGAATGATATTTTTTCATTTCACTATTCAAATGCTACTTATATAAGGTGCCATCAAATTAGATAGGTTAATTTTAGAGTCATCACATTGTTTTAGAAGGATAAATTTAAAATACAAAGAAAAAGACTTATGTGATTTAAAAAATATTTACCCATTCAAAAAAACGAATTTATATTCTTCCCAAACACCCTTACTAACAGAATAGAGGTACTTTGTTAACAGAGATACTGCAATATTGACATACTTTTTCATTTTAATCTTGAAGAGACCAGTAATAGTCAAAAGATTTAAAAAGGCAACATTGAAGAGATTAGAAATGCTAAATTGTTATAATTATTGTTGCATGGTCGTAACTACAAATAAGATATTTATTTTGGAGAATTTAAATCACGTAAAATATATTCAATTGCTTCAGACACTGACATGAGTAAAAATAAAAAACGATAGAACATAGACAAAAAAGTAAACTATTAGTGCTGTTCCATCACTCCTCCTCACTAAGGGTCGAGGCCAAGGTTCTTGATAATCTTTATTAGACTGGGACCTGGTAAAGCCTTAGTGAACATATCAGCTTCTAATTCATCGGTTCTTTTATATTGCAGCTTAATGAAACCTTCAGACACCTTTTCTTTAATAAAGTGTCTTCTTATTTGAATATGTTTCGAACGTTTGTCCACAATCGGATTTCTTGCTAAGTGTTGTGCTGCCTAATTGTCATTATATAAGACCATGACCTTTTGATCAATTCCAAGATCTTCACACAATTGTAGCAAGTACATGGCTTCCTTAGCTGCTTCGGTCAATGCCATATATTCACTCTCTGCGGTTGAGAGAGCCACAGTTCGTTGTTTCTTAGATTCCCAGCTTACAATACCACTGGCATATGTAAAACAGTACCCACTATATGATCTACGGTCAATTTCACACGTAGCCCAGTTGGCATCTGAGAAACCTTCTATTGGCTTCTGTGCTCTCCTGTAGGTGATACCCATTTCTATGGTTCCTTTCAAATATCGAAGAATCCTTTTTAAACTTTTATAGTGTTCTTCAGTATAACAATTGTTGAACTGACTCATATAGGATACTGCGTAGGAGATATCTGGCCTTGTGGGCACTGCCAAATACATTAGACCTCCAATCAAGTTTTGGTACGGATAGTCATTGGTATTTGTTTGTGCTTTAGCTGGACCCTTTAAAAACTTTGTGCCAGGTTCCATTGGAGTTTTTGACGGCTTGCAGTCTTCCATGCCATAGGTTTTAAGTAGCTTTTTGATATATGTAGATTGCGACATTTTTAATGTGTTTTCAAGTTTATTATATTCAATTTTTATGCCCAATATTTGATCTACTTTAAGTTCTCTCATACAAAACGTTTTTAACAACCTTTGTTTAACGTCATTCCATTTATTACCTTTAAAAGTAACAATAATGTCATCAACGTATATAGCGATGTTAATAATATCTTCCTCTCCCCCTTTCACATTAAGTCTATATACGCAGGGATCAGCATAGGATGGGAAGAAATTCAAAGCTTTTAAAGTACTGTCAAGTTTTTCAAACCATTGTCTTGGCGCTTGTTTTAAGCCATACAGCGCTTTCTGTAAAAGGCATACTTTAGGCTTTTTTATATTATTTTTTAAATCTTGTAGCATAATCCTTGCTGCTTCCGATTGTTCTTCGTCATTTTGTATTATCTCGCATAGGATTTTTTGTATATGATCAGGTATTTTCTTATAGATTTTTTCATGCAAGTCTCCATTTAGAAATGCAGTTGTGACATCTAACATTTCTATATTTAAGTTATTTTCAATAGCATTTGCCATTACCATTCTAATAGAGCTTAATTTTGATACAGGTGAATAAGTTTCATCAAAATCGATCCCAGCCATTTGGTTAAAACCTCTAGCTACTAATCTAGCTTTTAATCGTTCGACTTTTCCATCAGCTGTGTATTTTTCTTTTAATATTATTTTGTTAGTTACTATGTTCATACCTTCTTCTTTATCTATAATTTTCCATGTTCCATTTTTCAGGTGAGCTTTGAACTCTGCTTTTATAGCTTCATGCCATTTAGAGTCTGATTCGTCTTTATCCGAATCACATAGGTAAGCATAATCATTCTCATTATCATTTACAATTTCATCAGTAGTTTTCATTACATAGTCTTTGGACCAAATAGGTAATTTCTTTATTCTTTCAGAACTTTGACGAGGCTCTATTCCATCAACAGCGTTTTCAGCAAGAGAAGTGTGGGTTTCAACCTCACTATCATTATCAGACTCAGTATTTAGCTGAGTATTGCTCATATCAAGAGAAACATTCCTTGCCGGGTTGCTGTCCGGAATGAACACGTCAATAAAGTTTTGTTCATCAATATTCTGTTCCTTATTTGTAGAGTCTTCAGTTGCAAAATACATTTTATTTACAATACGTACATCTCTGCTAATTACAACATTATCTGTCTTGGGTAGATAAATCAGATAGGCTTTTGATTGCTCTGAATATCCTGCAAACATACCTACAGATGCTTTTGGTTCAAATTTAGTTCTGTATCGCTTATTCAGTACAAAGGCTTTTTGACCAAATATGTGTAGATGTAACCCAGAAGGGACACGACCGACCCATTTTTCAAAAGGTGTGTCATTATTAATACTTTTATTTATGCATCTATTTGATAGGTAATTTGCGGTGTAAATAGCTTGACCCCATAGTTTCTCAGGTGCTTTTGACTCTATTAACATAGTTCTAGCTTTTTCTTGTAAGGTTCTATTTTTCTTTTCTGCTAGACCATTTTGTTCACTGGTGTAGGGGCAGGATAATCGCCTCCTTATTCCATTTTGATTAAGGTAATTTTGAAAGTCTTCATTTAGATATTCTTTACCATTGTCAGTTTGTAGGCATTTTATTTTTAAATCAAGCACATTTTCCATTTCTTCTTTGTATATCTTAAAGCATTTTAGAGCTTCATTCTTTTGTTTCATGAAGTAAACACGAGAGTACCTCGAGAAATCATCAATAAACGTTATGAAATATTTATTTCCTGCATGCGTTGGTACTCGCATTGGACCACATAAATCGCTGTGAACAATTTGTAACGGTTTATTAGTTCTAGGTTCAGAAGCTGATTTATACGTTGTTTTAGTCATCTTCCCTTTAATACAGGCTTCACATTCTTCTAACTTATCATTTTTATTGAACGCCATGCCTTGAACCTTATTATTTTTTAGTGCTAATTTCAAATCTTGCTCATTCGCATGTCCTAACTTTTGATGCCACTCCATAATATTATTACAATATGAAGAGTTGACTTGTGGTTTTACATGTCTTGGCGTTATATAATATAAACCATCTTCACACTTAAACGCTCTCATTGTTATCTTTCCTTTTGCATTCTTTACTGTGGCCACTTTGTCTCGGAATAAAATGGTATTTCCATAACTTGTACTTTTTCCAACTGACATTAAGTTAGTATTTAGGCTTGGTACATATAGAGAATCAAACAAATTGTGTCCTGATTCTGGTACCTTGAAAGTGACCGTGCCTTTTCCTTTTATTTCTGTGTAGAAGTTATCTGAGGCTAGGCTGAGATTTTGTTTAATTTCTTGCATATCATGCAGATAATCTCTATTTTTGGTCATGTGTGACGTACAACCACTGTCAAGAACCCATTCATCTTCTTCAATAATTTTGTTGTTAAGTGAAGATAGACACTTTTCATTGGCTAAATTTGCCGAGTTGTTGTTATTTTTATAGCCTTTATTATTACGTGTTGCATTTTTATTTTGGGACGTACTTGGTTTGTTGTAACAATCTGTAATTGTGTGCCCTCCTTTTTTGCAATAAGTGCAAAACTTGAACTTACGCTTTTCTTTGTTTTGGCCATAAAAGGCTTCTTGCTGTACATTGACTGTATTTTCGCTTGCATAGCAATGCTTTCTTGATTCACTTTCCTCGATTATTTTAACTTTTAACTCTTCTGGCTTAGGTAGAACATCTCTAGTTTCGATTGCTACTCTAAAGTTGTCATACGACGGAGAGAGACTATACAGCATTAGAAAAGTGAGGATGTCGTCATGAACTTGTATGTCCATTTCCGCTAGTTTATCAGCAGTTTCCATAAATTGCTTCAAATGATCTTTAATTTGATCGTCATTTGTAAGTTTTGACAGAAGTAATTGTTTTAATAGCGATGCTCTTTTGGCTGGCCCTTTGGAATCATAAATGCTTTTTAGCTTGTTCCATATATCCGCTGACGTTTTGCAATTTTTTACTTGTTTTATTTCAGACGGACATATCAATAGCAACAGCTCTGACTTCGCTTGGAGGTCCCCGTCCTAATCTTTGGATGTTATAGACCCTGAAATGTGTTTCCACAATCCATTACGCGTTAAAACAGCTTGAGCCTGTATGCACCAGGTCTCATAGTTATTTTTTCCCAACGGTTCTATTTTGTAGTTCGCCATTTTTTTTTATACAATATCTTAATTGTTTTATTTTTATTTTATTTATTTATATTTTTATAATATTTCGCGAACTTCCAACTACGCTCTGCTACCATGTTATAATTATTGTTGCATGGTCGTAACTACAAATAAGATATTTATTTTGGAGAATTTAAATCACGTAAAATATATTCAATTGCTTCAGACACTGACATGAGTAAAAATAAAAGACGATAGAACATAGACAAAAAAGTAAACTATTAGTGCTGTTCCATCATAAATAATAATCAAAATTAATTCTGAAACACACTGTTTAGTAATGTTTTTTTAAGTTTCTTATAATACTATTATCTTACTTCAAAGTGATTATAATGAGTCAATTAGATCTAAAAGTATCTTCACCTATTTTGTTAGCACACTGTATAATGTAAATACTGAATACTTAAAATAATTATTTTTTTTGTGTTTTTAAGGATATTAATCTCAAGATGGTGGTTATAAGATGGCGCTTCCAACTGAGGAGGATTATTTCTCGAATCAGGTATGACATCAAATTTCAACATTTCATATTTTGCTATAAAAGGTATAATGAAGAGTTGCAAAAATTATATGCTCTATCAATACCAATACTTGGATAAATAGGATCAATAGTTTTTCAATGGTCATTTGAGTAGTCCACTTGCAAACAGCTCTGTGACATTTTTAATGATTTTTAGTTAATGGTGTAAAATGGATCAGTATTTTAAATAATTTCAAATACTTCAACAATGCAGTGCCAAAACTTGGTATATTCTGAACAAATCAGTGTAAAATGCTGACTACTATTGCAAAAGTCGCTATCTTTCTTAGTTTTACACTGTTAAAAGTTGCCTTTTTGTCATCAACCTGCAAACGCTGCTCTATTGAGCATAAACTTGTGCAAAATCCGCCTTTTTTGTTTGGTATTTATTGTTTTGTCATCCAAAAGATCACTCGTGTTCATTTATTAACGCTCATCAAACATTTTGGAGAAGATTGGTTTACATACGAAATACTTGAATTTTACACGCATTTTTTCGGGCAAGTAAAATCAAATGTGACTGAAGAAGAAATGACAGGTAATGAAAATACATTGATGATTGACGACGCGGATGAGACTAAAGGAAAACTAAAATTAGATTTAACTTGTATTTTTTACTTTTATTGCAACAAAACTAGCCATGTTATCATTGTGTTGTTGCAAAATTCTGAACAATTACAAAACTAGTCATTTTAAGATTACTGTTGCAAAACTCTCGTATGTTCAATTTTTAAATGGAAATAAAGTAAAAAGTTTAATACTGTGATTTTGTTTCTTCATATTGTTCATATCTTTTTTATCACAATTTTCAGACAATTAAAAAAGTACCATTTAAAAATCCGTTTTCGGAACAATAATTATTCTTTTGAGTTTATAGCTTTTTTATCCACACACATATTGCAGTTTGCTAGTGGATCTAAGCTTGTCAAGTAGAAGATGTTCAGTAGCTCATAATGTCGTAACACACACTCAAGTTGACAAGTAAAGACTGAATAGAATTTAAAGACATAGAAATATATTCAACAATTCATATTTCAATCATAGAATTTTTCCACATCTGTTTATTGCATCGAATCTTTACAGAGAATACTTGACGTGGAAATTCAATGAGGCAGTATTGACGTACCACTCACTTACATATAATGAGCACATGAACCAGAGCTATGCGGTCGATGTGCTATTGGAGCCAATATTTTGGATTGTTGACAATTTTGCATACTGCATTGGAAAGGTCTGGAACTAGTTTGTTTATTACTGCTATATTAGTGGTCTGTGGCATATTCATTTATCAGACAATGGCTTCTGTATTGTGATTTACAGTATAGCCAGTATAGCTTCAAGAATAGTTTTTTAAATATGTTTAGACTAAGTACTGGTAAATACGCTGAAGTGTAATTTTCAGGTAACTTTTTTCTTCCTAATTTGGGGGGCAATTTTTATTATTTAATTACTCTAAAATATTATCATGAAATATTATTTAATATTCGATTGTATCCTAGTATCCTGAAACATACACATCAAACGTTCTTGCCGATTACTGAAAATCAGGTTTTGCAATAATTTTTTTTAACACCAAAGCACCACCAACATAACACCAAATTAAAAAATAAGCAACTTAATTAATAATTTATTAAATTTATTTGGATATTCTTATTTACCTTTAATATCGTAATCAAATATTTAAAAAATACTTTGAAATTTGAAAAAATGTGTAGATATTTTAGATGTGTATATATTTAATATTTCACGATAATATAATACACTTGAATAAATATTCAAGTATGTTATCGTGATATATTGTTGTGGCAATTTTTATTGTTTAAATAAACAATAAAAATTGCCACCAAAATTAGATACACAAAACTGACCAGAAAATGAGCTCAAAGTACAATCTTACTCATCTTTCAGAAGTAAAGATCAAAACAATTACAATATTTAAGTTCTTATTTTAAATAAGTCCAGCTTATTCACCATAGTTGTCATGCAATAGTTGTAATCCAGTGATGTAATATATCGTAAATACATAAAAAATTTGCCTAATATTAGTTACGGCATTCAGTTATACCGTAAATACGTAAAAAATTTGCCTAATATCAGTTACGGAATTCAGTTAGAAGAGGGACTACATGAGTTAGTTCTATCTATACATATATAACTAATCTTGACTTTACATTTCCAGGCTTTTGTCTTTTGTGTGACAGTGCTCACTACAGCAGTAGTTATGATAGCTTATTGGGTTGGTCTTCCATACTGGTGGGAAAGATCTCCAAACACTACTATATTCCTAGTTGTGTTTGGTAATTGGCTATTGCTCAATGTAGTATTTCATTATTACATGGGTGTAAGCACACCACCAGGATACCCCCCTAGTGTAAGTATCTAGTTTGAATTTTACTTATATTGATTATAATGAATATTATGATAGTAAATGTAAAACTACCATGATTTTCATTTATTTTTGTGAAATTACGCCATAAAGTTACGTTACTGAAGATTTAGAGAAAATCTAGTTTAGTATTAGGGGTTAAAGTATGAAATTGCCGTTTTATTGCAATAGGTTCTTTGAATTTTCATAGAATCTTCATGGTTTGAGGTTTTCGAATGAAACTTTTTTCAAATGGTTTCTGTGATAATTTTTTTTTTTAAATTTGAAACATTTGAATATCGACTTTCAATTGTTTTTGTTATTCAATTTAGACAAGAAAGATGGATACTGCGAAAATTCGAGTGATTTTTGAATACGAGTTCCGACGCGGAACTAACGCGGCAGAAACAGCCCGCAATATCAATGCTGCGTTTGGAGAGGGGTCTACTAATGAACGCACCGTGCGATTTTGGTTTAAACGCTTTCGTGATGGAAATTTCGACTTAAAGAACGAGCCACCAGGAAGACCGCCCACACAGGTGAATAACGATGAATTAAGAGAGATAGTGGAAGCCGATCCTAGTCAAACTACCCAGGAATTAGCGGCATGGTTTAACGTTACCTTACCCACAATATTGACTCACTTGCGTCAAATCAATAAAATAAAAAAATACGAAAAATGGGTGCCTCATGATTTGACTGATCTGCAGAAAGAAACGCGTGTTGAAACTTGTGTTGCCTTGTTGAACCGGTACAGAAATGAAGGAATATTGGATCGAATTGTAACATGTGATGAAAAGTGGATTCTTTATGATAACCGGAAAAGAAAAATGCAATGGCTGACCCCAGGTCAAATGCCACAACAGTGTCCTAAAGCAAAACTTACCAATAAAAAGGTAATGGTAACTGTTTGGTGGTCTCAGCATGGTGTTATTCACTATAGTTTTCTCCGATCTGGTCAAGCAATAACGGCAGATGTCTATTGTGCCGAACTCCGAACCATGTTGACAAAACTAGCAGTAAAACAGCCCCGACTCATGAATCGATCTTCACCATTATTGCTCCACGACAACGCGAGACCTCACACAGCACGAGAAACCATTTTGACCCTTCAGGAACTGCAGTTAGAAACCATTCGTCATCCTCCGTATTCACCAGACCTTGCTCCAACGGACTACCATTTTTTTCGTGATTTGGACAATTATCTACGTGACAAGAAGTTTTCTTCCCAGGAGGCAGTACAAAATGCTTTCACACAGTTTGTGCAGTCTAGATCGTCGGAGTTCTATCGCAAAGGCATTAATAACCTTCCCATTAGATGGCAGCAATGTATAGATAATAATGGCAACTATTTTGATTAAATAAATTTGTTAAAAATTTAAAAAATAAACAATTTAGATTTTCAGTACAAATCGGCAATTTCATACTTTAACCCCTATTATTTATTACATACTTCTACATACAGCAAGGCACTATCTGCACACGCGTAAATGTGTGCATGAAATGACAGGGTTACCCATCACTTTCTCGTGCAATTTACGTTACGTGGACAGAGCGGCAACATAGCGAAAATTCTTAAACGAATCTGTTTCTTTAATTCTATTAAAATAATCCTAATAATTACACATGTTCATTAGGTATTTATGTCGATATAATATAATATTTTTCATTAATTCACTAACTAGAATAATATTGAAGATTTATTTAAAAAATATATTAACAGCACTTAAAACATTGTATTTTGGACAGGTTTTAAATAAGGTCACCAAGGTATTTGAAATTGCGTGTCCAAGTTTATCATTACCTAGTTAATAATTAGGTATATTCACTACATAATATTTATCGGCAATAGAATTGAAAATTCGAGAACCTTTGTCTACTCACGAAGTTATAGCGTTTCATTATATTGATATAATAAAGCTGTACTAAATATTACTCTGCACTAAATAAACGAACAAAACAATACCTGAATGAGTCTCAGATATAAGTTTTTGTCATCTTCCTTTCATCTTTCGGAAAACGAAAGAAACTCCTCTCTTTATCCAGTTTAGATGATAATAAACAGCCGTACACACCACAATTTACGACCATTATAAATAGTAACGTACAATGATGTTATATATTAACGTACAAGTTTCGTAATGAATAAATGAAAACTATATTCAAATATCAAAGTCGTCTTGACGCGAAAACGGCTCGCCGACAGCCTTGTTGTCGTTCAGTCAATGTGACCGTTAATGTGCGGGGCTTGGTGCGGTATCTAAATCTAGGGAGTGTCCATTATTTACTTTTTTGTTCTCTGAAAGAAACGCTTTGGTGATCATTGGTGCCATCACTCTTTATTATAATTATTAATACAAAGATCGAACACATACAAAAAACAGACACAGATCCTGTCAGATCGAAGGAATTTTTGTTTGTGTTTGATCTTTGTATTAATAATTACAACAAATTTTACTTATGTAACAAGTGTGTTACTTCACGAGAAATTCCTAATTACGTAGTATGAGAATTTAAGATCTTAGCGTACTAGTTAAGCGTTATCCATCTAGGTAATCTTATGGTACTAGATTAGATTAGGTAGTCTTAATTTAATTGCTCTAAAATGAATTTATTTTTAAGGTTATCAGGTTGTCGAATGTGTATTGAATAACATTACATTTCTACTAGCATAGTGAATCAATAATGATAGATTCTTACTAATTCAATTCAGGTTTTCAATTATTATAAATAACTCATCTATTATGTATGCCCCTTAAAATTTACAGTACTGTCTATCTAACTATATATCCAGCCTAGTTTTAGTATATTATTATCATAAAGTTGGCCTCACTCAGGGCCTATGCCGCCCCCATAGATATAATAGCGGGCCCTCATCACTGCTACCGTTAACTACATACATAACATTTGTTTCTCTCGTGAGATTGGGTGTAATTTGTGGTTGTCTATGTATGTGTCCATGGCAGCCGCGACTCAGGGTTTCCCTAGTGCAGGGTTATGTTGAGTGAGTGCGTTAGAAAAAAAAACTGATTACTACTAATTATAGTTTGGAGCCAAGGCCAACATTAATGAGCGGAAGGACTTTCCTGGCTCTGGCAGTTTTTATGTCCTCTGGCTGTGGCCTGTGTATTACTAGTATGGAACTTCGTACGTCCATGAGTGGCCAGCACTGAGTGAGGAGATTTAGAGGAGTTTTATCTGCCTCGTGGCAGAATCTACACTCTCCATTTTCTCTCTGCCCAATATTTGACATGTGTTTGTTCAAGTTATAATGGCCTATTAAGGCTCTAATCAGCATTCATCATGGTGCCATTGTTGTCCAGTGACAGAGTTTAGTGTTTGGCACATTGAGCAGCTACCAGGGCATTTGAATGCTCAAGACCCTAGCTCTGTAGTCACACGTCTCGGGAGACGTGTGTGCTCTCGTTCAGCAGAGAGAGCTTTGCCAAACTATGTTATACCCATAAAGGTTTCGTGATCAATAAAGACCTCTCTAGGTCCAGCTTTTGTCAGTTCATCCGATGTTAAACTGACCTGGAACCCAACTCAGGGCCACTTTATTCCTTTCCCCAGTTTTAGTACAACTATTGAAGTTAGTCTTTTGGAATTACTTGATACATAAAATTTATGTTTCAGGGTGTAATGATAGCAGAAGCTGCTAGTATATGCAAGAAGTGTATATCACCAAAACCACCACGGACTCATCATTGTTCTGTTTGTGATCGCTGTGTCCTCGGTATGGACCACCACTGTCCGTGGCTCAACAACTGTGTTGGTTATTTCAACGCTCGGTACTTCTACTTGTATATGGTCTTTATGGTTGCTGGCGTCGTCTTTGTTATAATAGCAGGAATTGATATCGGATATCAGGTGCTTTGGATTAACGATACAGGTAAACATCTTTATAATTATAAATCTAATTAAAAAATAAGACAATGAATTTTTTTCATAAGTTGCGTCTAAAACATAAGAAAACTGTGTCTATCTTATCGTACGTAGTCAATTCAGAGCATTCAGAGGGTCTACTGTCGTTCTCCGTCCGACATCCGTCCGAAACAATTATTGTCAAATAAGTAACACACAAACAACACAACAAAAACAATGTCAAGTACGAAGCTTCATTCGCTTCATGCGTCTTTTGATTTGGTCGGGTATTACTTATTTGACAGTAATTGTTTCGGGTGGGATGTTGGGCGGAGAACGAGAGTACGGGGCCTGGACCCCGATTCAGAACAATTCGATATTTTAACCGAATCGTTCGATTGGATATCGTTCTCGAATCGAATGGCTCTTTCCGAGCTATTCAGAACATTCGATTCGGCTACGACATCGTTATTTAACGGCGTTTACGGAGTTGGTCGGTGAAATAGATTATAAGAAAAATGAAAACCCTTTTACATTTTTAAGACTTTAAATGCCTAAAATATAAAATGAAATGAAAATATAAAAATAGAAAATCAAATGCATTAGACTTGCATTAAAATAAATTAATAAAATTTAACAAAATCCAGACTTTATTCAAAAGATAAAAGATTTCCATATTGCAATTTTGCTTTGTAAATATTGGACGTTCATTCGATGACTGTGTTCTGAATGACGTTTGCCGGTCGAGAAGTTCGAGTAATCATACGGGTGTTACGTCATTTCGGTTCGGTTTCGAATGGGACAGTTTGACGTTCGATTAGGGTGTTGTGAATAAAAATGAAAAGAAATCGTACGACATCAAATTGAATCGGTCGACAACTGAGTCCTACAGGTACGGTGCGTCAGAACTGTATAGTAATTCAAAATAGTTAATATCTTCATATCATTCAAAGTTTGAAATTGCAATGTGGAAAAGTAAAACTACACTTATGCAAAAATTTTTTTTTTTTTAATATTGTATTAATGCAACTTGATGCAATATAACAGGCAATAAATGTTTACAGGTTTTATTTAAGACGAAGTGTTGTACCCATTGACCTACCAACAAATGGACATCGGGTCTAATACAAAAACCACGAAAAAAATGTCCGAGGTTAACCTATACAAACGTAGTGACATATAACGAAATATAAAAAACTAAAACATTTAATTTAAATTGTAACGTCATTGCAGTACTGCCTAAATTTGCTTACAACAATTTAAGAGCCCAAAAACACCATATTCAGCTTCTACTGGAAACTTAACAAAATGCACCATATTTAGCTTCGACTGAAAATTACTTGAACACGAGATGAATGGAATAGCCTTTCACGTAAATATTAATTAATTTTTTTATATATATTATTATGTCGAATTTTGTACAAATTCGCTCAAAGGTATAATAAAGAGTTGGGCAGATACATACATACAAATATTACTACAAATGTGAAAATAAGCGTGTACTATAAGAAATGTACCGATATTCTAACTAAACGTAAACTCAAGTATCCGTAATTCCGATTTACAACAAAACCGTTACGCTTTCGAGTAATTTTGATGCTTTTTACATAGACAAAATTAGCTTTTGTTTTGTAATCTTCGTAAAAACACATTATGAAAATTCGAGCAGAAGTCAGAAATAACATTTCGCGCAAATGTATTTTCTGACTTCTGATAGGCAATCCCAAAAATATTTTGTTATTGCTAACGTTTAATAAAAAAATCATTTTAAAAATAGGATTAAAATCAAAGGAACTCTACAGTTTCTTTGTTCTAAATATTTCAATCGCTTGTGGTTCGAACAATTGAAAATGACCAATAAGTTTATATAAGCTTCTCGAAACTGACGTAATGTGTCTCTTTCCATCTTTTGCGCATGCAGTGAATAGAAAAAGGACAGTTAGCTATTTCATTATTTCTTGCTTTTTTAATTTATATTTACGATTCAGTTATATATAAATTAAATACTATAAAACTGTACAAAATAACACTTTTAAATGACAACTATGATAACACAATATATTGGTTTAGTGAAAATATGATACAAAATCCTGTTTTCACACTTTACTGCAGTAATTTTTACAACTTATTATTTGTACTGCATATATTGGTACTGCATGATTGACAACCGCGTTGTCACTCGAACAAACGAACACTATTGCGCGATTGTCGCTCTGTATGTGATTTTAACGCCCTACAGGTGCGGATACTTTTTAGCGCGAACCCGACGTCCATTTATTGGTAGGTTCAATGGTAGTACCATAAAGATTAAATGAAGTAATTGTTTTAGGTGGTATCATTCCCAACAATGATCCTGACTTAATTGGTCATCCAGTTCGCGTGAATCAAACTGGAGCTCTTGTACCAGTTAAAGTAATTGCAGAGTATGATGATTCTGTCAATTTCCCCCGAGAACACCACCTACCTATACCTCCTATAACTGAGGCTCAACGAATCTGCGCACATCCGTGGAAAAGAAAAGCAGTTATCTTTATGGCAATCACCTGCGTCTCGGTGTGTATCGCTCTAGGTAGCCTAACAGTAATGCACGGCATACATATTTCTAGAGGAGAAACCAGCGTAGAATCCCACATAAACGCTTCAATGAGTAAACTGTACCCAACTTACAAAAACCCCTATAATTTCGGCAGAAGCAAAAACTGGAAGTTATTCCTCGGATTAACTCAAGGCAGAACTTTTGTTAGACATATTTTGTTTCCCTCTAGGCACAAGCCAGTGGGTAGTGGGCTCACATTCCATACTGTTAATAATGTGCTTGGGGACTGGCCATAAATATAACTTAACTTGCCTGTGCGATAGGAGTCAATTTTCTTTCCCTGCCGTGATGGCAGGTTGCTTGCATTGAGAGAGTAGTCCAGACAGGTCGCGCGGCCGCTTTACTCATTTCATAGTTTGATGTTCTTTCAAATAATATGGTTGATGTAACTTTTAATTCAATTTTATCCATAGTATTGAAAATTTAATATAAAGTTCCATTTACTTGAAAATTGCGAACTTTTCGGCCCGAGTAATATTTTAATATGTAATTTAAAAGTGACATAGATTTATTTCTAGATCAAGTCTACTGAAAGTTTTTGAATTTGACAAGTTAATCAAATATAGCATGTGTGAAGCGCACTCGTAGGGCTATTATTTTCAAAGAATTCTACAAATTCCTTATTTATTTCCGTAGTTTTGCCTTGTATTGATGACGAGTGTCATACTTAATTTCGACAATATTTCTATTCGACAGTACTTCGACTACACATTAATTTGACGGAACACTACTACGACAAAACACATGTTCGACAGGTCATAGTCCGACAGAATGTTGCTTCGACAATACAAACATTCGATAGGTCATTACACCGACAGAAAACTACTTTGACAAATTACTGCTTAACTAGTTATTAATTGTTTCTGAGACATATTTATGTATATGAGATATTCCGCTCAAGAATGAAGTGGTCCATAAGTAGTCTCAGTACAGCAAAATATTTATATTAAATATTTCATGGTCGGTTGGAATAGTGACTTGTCGAATACACGTCGCACTGCTATTTATTACAATAGTGTTATAACTCAAAATATGTGAAATTCAATATTATACCATTGGTAAACGTAAAATTTGATTATCTACACGTCAATAAAACTGTCTTTAGAATATTGTAAAAAACAACTTAAAGATATCTACTTAACTAATTAACTCAAAATGAGACACGCTTCATGTGAGCTTTTTCTGGCCAAATAGTCCCTAATTCAAAAATATGAAATAATTTTTCTCTTTTATTTTCTAATATGTATATTTGACAAGTAGGAAATAACCTATACATAAAATTTATACAGATCTTTAACGGGAAGCGAGTAATTCGTTTTTCTTCGATTCTGAGAAAATACACTTTTTGAGTTAATACACTATTGTATTAACAGTGCGACGTGTTGTCGAAGTACTTTTCTGTCGGTGTAGTAACCTATCGAATGTTTGTATTATCGAAGCAGTGTTCTGTCGAACTAGTAACCTGTAGAACATTTGTTTTGTCGAAGTAGTGTTACGTCGGATTAATGTGTAGTGTAGTAGAGGTGCTGTCGAATCGAAACAGCGTTTGTCGAAATTAAGTACGAGACTCATTGAAGACCGATGAATGCATTTACGTAATAACGCATTTGTAGATAATAAAAATATACATAGGACAATTTAATAATGACTATTCCATTTGGGTATAGTGCTCGTCGTCAACTAAATTTAAAAACCTCGTAACTCCGTTTTTGGGCGAAGTCCCTTTTTTATTCTTCAAGCCCAATATCGGGCAATTAACCTTAAAATATAATTGTAGACCTACTTTTGGTTATAAAATGAAGGTATAGTCGTAAATTGTTATATAAATTATTTCTAGTAATTCTGTTTTTTGTGCCCACTCAAAAGTTAACGTTAATGGAGGTTAACGATTTTTACGAATTTAGCCGACGTCATGTTGCATTTGTCATAATTTTGTAATGCGTTTATAAATTAAAAATTATGTTTTTCTGCTTTGGCAGCCCGTTGAGGGTATTGTGCCTGTAGTTTATTTTTAAAGCACTGAAGGTGCTTTGGAGCTAGTAATTAAAATTAAAATGTATGTACCTACGAAATTATGTACCTATTTTAAAAATTAATTTCTAGTATAAGTGTAAACGTCTAGTCTCTAATATATTATAAGATTATGGTTTAAAATAAAACAATCGGAGATTTTAATGACTACATTTTTTATTTCATATTTACACACGTTAAAATCTATTAGTAGGTATATATATAAAGTAATCTAACAGGTACACTGTTAACAACTGCATCCTTATTTTATATTGCACCATTTGACTAGAATTAAATGTTAAAGAACATAGGCACATACTATCCGTTTTCAAATCGTTCTCAGAAATCAATATAATTAGAACGTGTGTACTTGTGTGAACTTCCTACAGAAGAGCAGAGAACTAAAATATGTACTTAATAGAAAATACATTTACTAAAAAAAGATTACCAACTCCATTGCTTTTCAAGTTTCTATTTATCAAAATAAAATTTTGATAATATATATTAGAGATGTAATATGGTGATTGGTTGGATGCCGTTTTCCTGGCGAATACCAAGGCCTGATGGCCGGATATAGGCCAACGGATGTTTATCCCATTACTACGAAGTTGTAGAAGAAGCTGACAGAGCTCCACCGAAAATCCTGTTAGAATAAATTAAAATGTTTTGTGATGTATCATCCAGTGCAAGTTACTATGAATACTAGAAGTGACGACACTGGACCAACCACCTAGCCTTAGCCACTAGCCACCTAGAGCTTTAAATCATAAAGGTCTGAGGGGTGTGTAATGTTAAGCAGTAGGCACCCAAATTTACCGAAGCTTGCGAGAGAGTACCTATCCACTCTTGGCTTCTAAAAGCGTTTATTGCGAAATATTTTTTGAAGCCGTTTATGAAAATAAACGAAATTGCCTCTTAACGGAGAGACGCTAGTCTTCATCTCTCTAATCAAAACATTTGGCGTATATAATCTGAATATTTTGGTCAGTTTCAAACACACTAAAATTAGGCCGGATGGTCGGAAAGGCAGAATATTGATTAGTTATCGAATATCCGTTTCATCTCTAATATATATCATGATAACGCATTTTTTTTCGAGGATTTTGAGGTAGTGATGTATCGTTGACATTGATGTTATATACAATATATTACCTACTTATTAATTTCTTATAGTTTCCCATTAATAACATTAAGTAAACACACAATTTTTGTACAACGAATAACTTCAGAAGACACGTTATAGGAATATCAAAGACAGAGAATCTGTATGTATTTAGTACACAGTACCGCACGGCCACATTCTTGGGACTGATTTTACCGACTGATTAGATTCAATTAACAAATATTTAATTACAAAACATTTTTTATTTCTTGGCGGCACTGTAGGTACCTGTAGCCTTACCCCTATCTACTCAGCTGATGGATAGGGATTAGTTCGGAGAACTAGTAGAGGAATTTCAGAGACACTGGCGAGCGTGCCGACACTCAGCTACCAAAATGGAAATTCGGTAGTTGACTTTAAACTCAACGGCTTAGCGGTGTTTACTGCTAGGTAGTTGTGCAATTCACAACGAGAGGAAAGCGAGCCAACAGCTCCGGCACCTATTAAGACAATAGGGGAGGTGGGTGCTGTACATGTACTGGGTTGCGCTATCCCAAGCCACTAGTCTTTTGAGAACCGGATGAAGTCCACGTCAACGGGCTGACCTGACTGTTAAGGTCCCCGCGCAGGCTTGTTTGCACAGGTTGCCCTTCCCGTATAACCAAAAGGTTCGGTAGGAAGGGGCACTATAATATATAAGCTTTTTCATTCAATAACAAATTTGAAAAACATGAATTTTAAAACATTGTTTTTAGGTAAACAACTGGTTCTTAGTTTTGAAGGAAATATCTTGATGTCGATGACACCTAGTCGTCGTCGGAGAACGATTACATAACTCATCCAAGTGATATTCGCATTTTATATTAGACCACGATAGGGGACTGTGATCTTAGTAATCTTCGTAAACTTTAAACACATAGTTACTAAAAGTTTACGAAGTAGTTTACTTGTAGGTACTTGGGGTAAGCCCAATTGGGGGATTCAATTGTGCATGTAGTGAAGATTGTCGGAACTGAGGGCAAGCGAGTTGAGGACGCTACGTCTTTGGGGATTCACGCCCAGGTTCTCCCAGTTGATCCAAGATAGACGCGCAGTCAAATCTATAAAGCAACATTGTAATAAATATATCTTATCTTGACATCGCATTAAACAAATAAATTTGTTTTCGACGACTTACAAAAATTCGCTCAAAAGTTTTAGACATCCAGTACAAAAAAAGTATCAATTAGACCCATATTAGACCCTGTGAATTGCTACGTGAATTAAACGTGAATTTCCAATAGTGGAAGAACAGTAGGTGTTTGTTTTAATAACAGGAACACCATTATGTCTATCTGTCACAGTCCATTTACTCTGGTAGATTTATTAAAGCAAAAAGACGTAAAAACGAAAAACGTTACCTACACGTAGTTATTACATATTCTACCTCTGTCATGTCCATATCTGTCATGAGCGTATCTTACACGTTATTCGAAGATTTTTTATCATGAAACTAGATAACATTAATTGCACACAAGGTACACATGTAGGGTATTACGTAGACGTTGGTAGAAATCTTACCACTTGTATTCCAATGAGCTCGATCCGCTTTTATTTCGCCTCGAAGACATTTCTCCACGTAAGTTAGCGGGTCGTAATCGGCGTCCAAAACCTATAAACACATCGCTCATAAAGTTGATCTAAAACATTGCTATGTCTAATTACTGCGGTACGGTAATGTACACTTTTCAGTTATTCTTTGAGTTTTATTTCCTTCTTAAACTTAATGTTTTTTAAAGTTTTTTTTCCCCTGTACAACTTCAACCTTTGCAAACTTAAACCTTTCTAAAAAAAATAATATAACTATCTATTTATGGTGTACACCTTTTAACGGTGAGCGGTGAACAGTTTGAATATATTTAGGAGCCTTTAGCATTATAAATAGGGTTTTATTAATGTCCCTTTGAACAAACGATGATTATGTAGGTTATATATTTGTAATTCCGATAAATCTATCCATCTATACATATCTATTCTACCACAAATCTTAATTGTGTTATTTTAGCAGGTGTTACTGAGAATTTCGTAGAATTGTTCACCAATTGATAGCTACGAACATTTCACAGTCGCTACTGGTCAAGGCCATCGCCTCGACCCACAAATATGAGATATTCGTACTTCTCTGAGTAGAGCGATGTACGCGATGGCTAAACGCAATGTGTCGATCTTGCTGAGCCTTTTCTCGTACGGAAATGTCGGCACGTGGACTCGCAGCTCGTCGAACGCCGAGTTTATACTGCTAAAATCACAATGTCATACACAATTTAGCTTCCTTGTTTTAGTGGGAGAGCTCTAAGTACACTACATAATCAACAGCAGCAGTTTAAATCATCTGACTGTAGTGAGATACAATAATACAACAATAGTATACTGGATTAAACATATTGCAAGTTGGACCATTGTTGTCGGACTTAAGTATATCCGGGTTAACCACAAGCAAACGTACGCAATTGTCTAGGGAACCCCTTCTCCCATTTTACAAAGGTTAATGCAAAAAGAAAAAAATATTAGAAACTACTTCATTATCTACAAATAATTTTATTCAAATAATCATTTTAAGTACCTCATCATTCATCATTGTAAGTACCTCATTTGAGTGTCACCCACAGAAATTTGTGTCACCATAATCAGTTGAATAAGGCACGCTATTGTTTTTGCATTTAGCCGAGTGATGCATTGCAATACTTTTTTTATCGAAACGTAAAATAAAGTCTAGCGTTCTGTCAAATGAATTGTTTTACTCTCAGTGGCGTAGCGTAAGCGCAATGGGGGCGGCGACGGCGAGCGCGGACGGGCAACCAGTGAAGTTTTTTTTTACTCAAAATTAGAGAATAAATACCACTATTTGAGAAAAGGATGTTATTATTCTGAATAACAGAAAGGTGGCGACGGCAGGCGAACAAAACACGGTCGAACCGAGCCTGCCCGAAAGAAGTATTTTTGTTATAGCGAAAATAGAGGGCTAAAATAAACGCTACGCCACTGCTTATTATGTTCTGAGACTATATACTTAACATTAGATAAATAAACATGCAATGAAGGAATGTTCGGATTCGTCGTAGTTGAACGTAATTTAGTTTAAAATGTACAAAGAAAATAACATTTCATCTGCTTAAAGGTAAAACTACAGGGTGACATTTTCCACAAAAAATCTCTAAATTGCATTACATACCTGTTGTATGAAAATCACCATTTTTCTGCAGATAAAACTTATTAACTTTATAGCTTTTTGTTCTTGAGTTTCACGTGTCTGCACGTGATTAAGATAGCGATTTTCTTAACATAGCTAAGTAAATAAAATGTCACTTATGTGGACTTATCTTATTTAATACAACAAATTCAGTCGATTTGACTCCATTTCATGTGATCATAATACTGAGTATAATTTGCTTTATATCCGTTTTTTTTTTAATTTAAATGCTGATATTTTTGTGATAACTTTAGAAAGTACCTACTTATATACCTAAGTAAATATACTTCCATAGGCGATGAGAGACGGTATAAACCATAGATCGTTTTTTTCATGGAAAGACGAGATAGCATTGATATTACAATATACAACAACAACATAATAATCTAAATGCTACGCCTACAATAAGTAAGTGGGGTACCCATTGGGGCCGGACCTCAGCATGCGGCGGCGCTCGCGTACGTTGGCAGCAGCGCGCTGCACGCGGTACGGCGAACCCCCGCATTGGAACTCCGGCTCCGAAGACGCCTCCAGTAGGGCTTCTGTTCAAACCAAGCAATTGAATTTACAATAAAATGTTGTTATTATACCCGTGTATGAAGAATGTTACCAGAGTAAAGTACTTAAGTATTTGAATCAAGGTTCAATTCTAGATCCATTTTTATTTTTAGTTTGGCTAATATTAATGATTAACCCTTAGCCTCGTGGAGGGTATAGAACACACACACATTTTGTATAATAATAATAATAATAATAATAATAATAATAATAATAATAATAATAATAAAATTACATACTTAATAGATATTGCAGTTCCTAACACACATAACATACAGAAGACCATAACTGAAAAAATTAGTAAATACGCAGAGCTCAAAGATGAATTAGTTGGAATTTGGCGACAGGAAAAAGTATATGTTATCCCAATTGTTCTCTCTACAACAGGCGTTATTCCAAACCATCTTCTTCATAGTCTTAAATTATTAGGTTTTAAAGAAAACCTCTACATAACATTACAAAAAGCCGTAATTTTGAATACTTGTAGGATTGTGAGAAAGTTCATGCAGATGGAAGAGAACGAAGTGGGTCCTTAGTACACTCTCACCATATACATACAAGCCCTACAGCATTTACTTGATTTCGGTCCGTAGATGCTGTTAAAACCAGTCAACAGGCTGAGAGGGAAAAACATCTACAATAATAATAATAATAATAATAATAATAATAATAATAGTTTCACGTGTCTGCACGTGATTAAGATAGTGATTTTCTTAACATAGCTAAGTAAATAAAATGTCACTTATGTGGACTTATCTTATTTAATACAACAAATTCAGTCTTGGGAGAGGCCAGAGAGTTTAAAATAAATATAATAATAATAATAATAATAATTTTATTCTCAGACAACGTGATCCATAATATTTGTTAATAAAAAGTACTTAAGCTAGTGTTAGTTTAAACATAAAAATAAAGACAATACTTAATAATAATTAAATAATAATATGTTTAATAGGCGGGAGGATAACTGCCCAGCCAATGTTAGAGCAGTGAATCGCTAGCGGTGTGCAAACGCATCCACCGCCACAACATTGGGGACTCCCACCTATCTGTCAATGTGTTTAGGATGCTGTTTGTGCTGCCACGCATGCGACTGAGTAGCGACGCACTTCGCTTTCGTATGATAGCGTAAAAATCGTCTACACGTTTATCAGCGAACATGGTTGATGCGCTACAGAAACGTGGCAGTCGGAACAGCATCCTGAACGTATTGTTATACTGAACGCGCAGTGCACCGTATGTCCGCTGCGTATAGTTGACCCACAGGCTGCACGTGTAAAAGGACTGGCAATAAGCTTTAAAAAGTGTTACCTTCACTTGATCTGTACATCGTGCAAACCTGCGCGCCAACATATTACAACGGACAGCCAATGCCCTGCGCTCCCTCTCTATATCTGCATTATCACACAGATCCTCGGCGACCCAGTGGCCCAGATACTTAAACTGCCTTGATTGCTTTAGAGGAGTTCCACATAGAGTAATTGGAGGCACGGTCATATATGTTTTGGTGCCGGCCTTGAATACCATACACTCACTCGTAAGTGCATTATATCTGAACCCGTGTGCCGCCGCATAAGATTCACATATACTTATCAGCTTACGCAGAGCACCAACTGATGGGCATAAAAGTACCATGCCATTAGCGTAACATTATGTTATTGACACAGACCCCGTCAATATGGCAACCAAAGCTGCTGAGCTCACCCATCAGCCCGTTCATGTACAAATTGAAGAGCCGCGGCGAACTCAACCCCCGCTGCCGAACTCCGCACTCCAATTTGTACACGTCCGACTGAGCATCTGCCCATCTTACTCTATTCCTTTGATGGCTGTACCAATATTTAAATATTGCTGTTAACTCATGTGGTGAATTAGTCTCATACTCTAGCTTGTGCCACAGAGTATTGTATGATACTAGGTCAAATGCCTTCGACAAGTCCAGGTAACAGGCATATACTGGTGTTTTACGGGAAGTATAGTACTGGACAGTCTGCTTGAGACACAGGATAGCGCTCTCTGTGGACAACCCGGGCCGAAAACCGAATTGAGCAAGTTGATTACTTTATCCAGGTGTTTGTCAAGCAGTCCATCCAATACCTTTGCTATCACAGTAGCCAAGGATATCGGCCTGTAGTTGGATAAGTCAGAAGCATCGCCAGTTTTATTCTTTATCACTGGTACAACCATTGTGTACATTAAATCATCAGGTAGATAACCATGACTCAAACAAAGGTTGAAAAACAACGCCAAAACCCTCGGTAAGTGCACACCAGCGTACCTCAGGTGCTCGATGCTGAGGCCGTCGTGACCTGGAGACTTTCCTCTCTCCATTTTGTTTATTATGGAATGCACTTCCTTGGGTGAGAATCTAATACATAATACATCCGAACTAGACCCCGCAACGGGCACCCGCAGCACAGGCACGAGTGGCGAGTTTATCCTGAAATAGCGCTGAAACGCGTTCGCTATCTCAGCGGAATCGTGCACGCCAGTGACACTCACAGGAAGACTCGGTTTAGGATTTAATTTGTTTGTGTTTTTCCAAAATTTACCGAAATTCTTACATGAGCGATAATTTGCAATAATGTACATTTTTATTTGTTCTGAATTTTTCTGACAGTATTTAAGTTTGTCTTTAAAAAGTTTCCTAGATTGATACGAGGGTCATTTGAAAAGTTCTTAGCCTGACATAGTTAGGGTCATCGATTTTTTTCATAACTACCTTCATTTTGTAGCTTAATTATTCAGTAACAAGTATGCACAGTTTAGTTAAGTCACAATTATTCGTTGCTCGTTAACACGTAATACTGTAAGTCAAGTCAGAGCTATTTTTGAAAATGGATAAAATTGAACATCGTGCAGTGATCAAATACTTGTATTTGAAAGGTTTGACTCCAAAAGCTATACATGAAGACATGTCTGCTACTTTGGGTGAGTCTGCTCCTTCGTATGCGACTATAAAAAACTGGGTGGCAGAGTTCAAACGTGGTCGAGAGACCATTCAAGATGAGCCCCGTAGTGGCCGGCCTTCAACTGCTTCCACCGATGAAAACAAAGAAAAAATCTGTGATTTAATTTTATCTGATCGAAGATTGACTGTCGAGGAGATAGCTAAGACTATAGGCATCTCTTCTGAGCGAACACACCATATAATTACTGCTGACCTTGGATTTTCTAAGGTGTCTGCGCGGTGGGTACCGCGGCTGCTTTCAGTGGAACAAAAACGCAACCGACTCACAACTTCCCGCGACTGTTTGGAGTTATATGAAGCTGACCCACTAGAATTCATTGAAAGATTTGTAACCATGGATGAAACTTGGGTTCACCACAATACACCTGAGACAAAAGAACAGTCGAAACAATGGAAAAGAGTAGGATCACCCACCCCAAAGAAGGCAAAGGTGATTTTGTCGGCCGGCAAAGTCATGGCATCGGTTTTCTGGGATGCAAAGGGTATAATTTTGGTGGATTACTTAAAAAAAGGTGAAACAATAAACTCCGATTATTATTGCAGCCTATTGCGTCGTTTGAAAGAAGAAATTAAAGAAAAACGTCCAGGTTTATTGAGGAGAAAGGTCTTGTTTCATCAGGACAACGCGCGCGTTCACACCTCTGTGCAATCCATGGCAGAAATCCATCAGTGTGGCTTTGAATTGTTACCTCATCCCCCATATTCGCCGGATTTAGCACCGTCCGACTTTTATCTATTCCCAAAGCTAAAGAAATTTTTAGGTGGTAAACATTTTCATACAAATGAAGAGGTCGTAGCCGCAGTAGATGCATATTTTGAGGAGTTGGAGGAAGATTTTTTTAAAACAGGTATCGAAGCCTTACCGGGTCGATGGAAAAAGTGTTTTGAGCTCGGGGGAGAGTATGTTGAAAAATAAAAATAAAATCAAAATCATGTGGTTTCATTAAATACGTCAGGCTAAGAACTTTTCAAATGACCCTCGTACATACGATTGTAAATATGTCCACTAGTTGGTTTACCGTACAATAACCACATTTCATAACAAAGCCGAGCCTCCCTGTGCTCACCGCTGACGTACTTGTTCCAACCAGGTATATATAATGCTTGTTCATATGCCCTCCACCCTTAGACTTCTTAAAACTACGTTCTGAAGCCTCTGTAAGTATACCTACAATATCATGATAAATAGTATCTATTAATAACTTATGGTTTTCAATGGAACAGAAATTGGATGCACATTCAGTCAATTCATTAGGTAAAATAAATTCTTTTAGCTTTAAATTACAGTATTCGAGATAATTATTTATTTGTTCATCATCTCTTTCCCTCCAAATTACTTTATTGTTAGACATTTTATAATTCAGTATTTTCGGTACAATCAAATCTATATTGCATTCAATTAATAATAGATAATGATCCGACCAATAAACATCATACAACACCGAAGCGGTCACTACAGTAAGTCGCGCGTAATTATAGTTTAAGAGATTCAGTTCTGTAATATTACTTGTATTTTATTTTCTTTTATAGTAATTATATTATTACAAGTTATAGAGGAGCGACACCTTCTGATACAAGTATTTTCGTACATAAAGGTTGTTAATATTTGAGACGAAATGATGTGTTTTTTTTATAGAACAAGACATTACAAGTATTGTTTGCTGATGATACTTCCTTATTATTTAAAGTTAAAAGGCAACAATTTTCCTATTACAATGTGAACTGTGCTAGATATATCTAAGGTGGATTAGCATTGGTTTGCAGTTAATAACCTGCTCGTCAATGAGAAAAAATAAATTGTGTATAATTTACATTACCCCAATATTAGACAAGACAGTCATAAACGTTATAATTAGTAGCGGAAAATTGAACCTTGTAGATACAGTAGTATTTTTATCTATAACTTTAGATGCTAAATTACAAAGGGGTCCAGGGATTATAAGTAAGTTAGGTCAGTTCTGCAGTGTACTCGAACTAAAAGATATGAAAACTAAATATGAAAAAAAAAGTACGGTACCCGTCAAGTTTGTAAAAAAAATATATATAAAAATTATGGTGAACGTCCCCAATGTCAAAACTCTATAACAAACAGCTATTATAGATTCATATGAAAATAAACCGCTACATTGATTTACTTGAGCTACTTTCACGGTTTAAAGACTTATTGAACATCATTTGCTTTGGGGTAATGACGCTGATATTAATAGAATCTTTGTGCTGTTACCACCGAACGGTTACCATACTGGACTGCCACGCAGAGGTCCCGGGATCGATTCCCGGACTAGGAGAAATATTTGTATGGCCTACATGTATTTATTTCGTGAGTTTAGGTGTAATTTGTTAGGTTGTCTGTGTGTGTGTCAATGGCACCAGCGATACAGGGTTTCCCTAGTGCGGGGTTATGGCGTCAATAATAGTATTTCTTTTGTGATAAACACAATACGAGAAGTAAAGTTAAACTGGCTGTTCTCGACAGTGGTCTTCACAAAGTCAAATTATTTTAAGGGGCAATGTATACGCTTCTATAACAAGATTCCGGTTGATATTCAAAAGTTGTCATTCACGACATTTAAAACTAGTAAAACCAAAACTTGATACTAAAAGTTATTAACATGAATGACAAAAGTCCATTGTAATGACCCATTTAGCTCTTGCCAGTTGCGATCCGTATGTCATATCTATTTGAAATAAATATTGGAAGTTATAAATATTGTACAATGTTTATTTACAAAGAGCAACCTAGAGTTCCTTGTTTATTCCTCTCAGGGGAATCTGTCTTGCAATGAGCAGTGGAGTTCAATCAATTTGACGATTTGAAACACAGAATCTAAATAATTTAAATTATCTGCTGACAGCATTCAGGTAATTCTGCTTAAAGCTAACAAAAGTAAGGGACAGTAGAGCGGCAAAAGGGAACACACCTGTGTGCATTTGGCGGGTGTGCTGATGAACGTAGGCGGCCAGTGGCAGCTGCAGGCGGCCCCGTGCCGCCGCGTAGACGCAAGACGGTAGCTCAGCAGCCAACGGTGGACCCTCGTCGTCGGAGCCATCGGCATATGTGAACTTCAAGCCCGCGTACTCCAACCGACGGCTTTCGCTATAACGATTCGGAGGTCAGTTCTTTTTATAATATCAAGTGACAGGACGGACAAGTCGTGCGCTTTATGTGCCTGTAATTTCACCCTTCAAAACCGGAACACAGTAATGCTGACATTACTGCTAGGCGGCAGAAATAGGTAAGGTTGCAGTACTGCCCTGGACGAAATCTTTCACAACGAGCTCTACTGCTACTAAAACTGACTTTACTGACTACATTTGAAAAAAAATCATTTTACCATGGAATAGCGCAATAATAAAAAAAAGTCACTTTAATATTAAAGCCGTTGCATACTTAATTTTCTCGATGATGCAATTCCAGGATATCTCTAAACTAAATAAAAATCCTGGTCTTCTTATTGGTGTAATATAAATCTATAAATTAATATAAAAGGTAAATCTTTTACTTGGTTTATATTTAATTCCAATCACTCTCATGTTGTTTTCAACATTCCGCAGTTATACTGCATAATATACACTATACACCTTTAATGACAGGCCTCATACATATTGTTAATGACCCAAAAACAGAGACATTAAGACAGACAGACAGAAGGACCCTCGAAAAAGGAACAAATCAATACGGGCTACCCGAATTACGAACGTAGTACCCGAAGTGTAGACCATAGGATAGGTATAGAAGTGGCATCATTTTGGCCGATGAGGAAGAACCAGGACGTTTCATGAGCTAATGTCTCGAGTCTGTTCCCAGTTTTTCTATACTTATGAATATTTTACAGAATTGAGAGTTAATTGAAACAATACATGAGCCTAATAGTAGCAGTACAGCTTCTTGTGAAAGAGATCGTCCAAGGTAGGTCTGCCACCTTACCTAATGTCAGCAGCAGTACTGTTTCCGTTTTGAAATGTAAGGGTGCTGGTGAGACTGCAGGCATGGGACTTGTCAACTTGTGTTTCAGGGTTTCGTGCACAGTGGCAATGCCCCTCAGATCTTTGCGATTTACAGCTATGAGTGGCACTGAAACTGTTATGGACAGGCGGTAGTTTACCATCAGGTGCGTGACTTGTTCGTCCCGTCACTAGATATTATAAAAAAAGCCTATCATCTTGCCGCGCCGAACGAAGATCTTCGCAGGGTCGGGATTCACCGATTTAAAGCGGCTTGTCTGGTCTGTGAAGCTAGCTTCACATGATATCAGTGTATATAAGGCAAGAAACAATCAGAAATATACTTTAGAATATGCCGTGTGAGTAAATATGTTTTTTTCGAGGGCAGATTATATTATACACGTCTATTTTACAAAAAAAAGATGCAGAAATGGTTTTTCGTTAACACAGATTTTTAGGTACCTATGCAGCGTTTGTATAGGGCTTTTCCACAGAAAACATAAAGAAAATGTATTGAAATGACAAAATCAATAATTAATATACTGCAATATTGTAGAGTCAAGAAAATATACTTAATTATAGGTACATATTATGACAAAATGTTTTTGTCAAAAGTTACGTTCGCTTATTTCGACATACTTACTCTATCTCTAACTTATGCTTAATTGAAAATTTATAGGCGCAGTAGCTTTCACGACATTTCACAATATTTTTAACAACATGATGTAGCTACGCGAGCAATTTTTTCAAGATTATTTTCTCTAAAATGCAGAGAATATTAAATTTATTTCGCCAATATTATAAACAACAAAGTTTGAATAAATGTTTACTATATACATAGTAACACTGAAACGGCTCAACAGAACAGACAAGAATTTGATGTTTAGTACCTGATAGATAATTTGCGACCTGGTTAACAAGTTCATGTGCTTTAATTATATAAAAGCAGGTGAGAACGATACAGTAGGTCACTTTTTCTATTGTAAAGTAATACCAATTTTAAAACCATTTTTTTTATATATACTCGTATTATGCTTGAAACAAACTACTTGTTAGTATCATTTACCTAAAGCTTAATTAACAGCATTGGAAATATATAAATATACAAATACATCTAGGTATAAACTTACAAATGATATCGGTATCTCATCGAAAATTATATAGCAGTACTATACGAATATATTAAAACATTGTACAATCAGGCGTTTTAAAGCGATTTCTAAACATAATATATAAATTAGGTAAAAATAGTTAGTTTAAAAATTACCTTAGCGGCGGAGATGTAGATGAATCGGCAACTTGAGTTCTGGTTGCAGACATGGTTCTTACTTTCCCGCCACTCAACTGAGGTCCGGTGAAATGAGAAAATAATTTTATACTTATTGGGGTGGCCATTTCCCCTCTAAACTTGTGTTTGTGTTAGTGAATGTTCCCTGGGAAAGGTTAGGGGAGAATATACTCTAATTTCGGTAGGTACAGCTCAGTGTAGAGCGGAGTGGAGTGCGTGCGGGGCAGTGTTGAATGTTTCCTCCAGCAGCGAGCGGGAGGCGCTTTTGGAAACAGGCACTCACTGGGCGGAGCTTAGAGAGCTTCAATGTAGACGGGAGTAACTTTGTTATACAGTATGAAAAACTGTTCTTGTTAGTTGGTATCATAGGTGATTGCGATTAGATAGCAATACATTAGGTGCCTATGTAAGTGTATGTGTACGTATATGGACCTTGCTTCTGCAGTATTTCGAATTGGAGGCTTAACAATTTTATTTAAGCAAATGTATTCATAGCGAGGTAATCTCACTTCACGTCAGTATTTCGGTATTCTCGAGCGTTAACCAATGTAGAACGTTTATAGCTGGTCGAACATAAAGACACGATCACACCAATCAATTCAAACATTCCATTTCAATTTCAGTTTACGTCTATTTGTCGAATGGTTGTGCTTGGAGATTTCGAGGGAGTGGTAAGTCGATCGATCCAGGGATCCGGCGCCCATTGGCGGCAACTGGCGACCCGCGCCTGCCGCTGACAGCTCATAAAACGCACGCCTCGCTTCAAGAGTTTTCGGCTTAGTGGTTTTCCGGCTAACAATTTAGACATAATTGTGTATGCATTTCTATTATAACAGCTGCCAAAAACATTGCACTAGACACCTGTAAATGAAGACTACAGCCGAGGTATCTTATGAAGCCGCAATGATGGCTTATCATGGATACGTCTCCCCTGTATTAGGTTGTTCGTTTATACTGTGGGGAATCCCGGTAGAAGTAAGCAGTGTTTGTACAAAAATCGCGCAATTTTGCGGATCTACAGCGGATGACACTTACAAACCTTTATTTAAATAACTTAATGTACCGCCACTCGCCTGCATTTATATAAAGATATCTGCTCACTTGTAGATAACAATCCACACTAATTTAAAAGAACGTGGTGATGTATTACAGCTACAAACTAGAGCCAAAATAATGAATCTTTTGTGCCGGCCACCTTGCCCTAAAGATATTTATAAGAACAACTCATTTAATATGACCAAACAGTTAAGGGTCAACATTTTAAAAACGCTTTGTCGGTTTGACTAATGGACCACTGTTTCTATACAGTTAGAGAATACTTACAATTTAAGACATAAAATACTAATAGGTATATTATATAGAATTCAAGACATTGTATTAAATATAACGTAACAAAAAATTGCATTGTATTTGCACCTGTATAGGTTGAATAATGTACTTTTAATATTTATACAAAGATCTTGTTAAATATATTCTAGCAATAAATGATTTTGAGTTTTGACTTGGGAATACTTATATCAAGTGAGTAAGCGACACACCTATCCCTATATTATAATAGTTGCAGTGCTACTCAGAAATTTATATCGCAAAGATCTTTGGGGCACTGCTTCTGCGAGCCCGTCACCCTGAGACGTAAGTTGACAAGTCTCATGTGCCTGTAATTTCACCAGCACCCTTATCCTTCTAAACTGAAACGCAGCAATACTCACATTACTACTAGTTGGCGGCAGAAATAGGTAAGGTGGCAGTGCGTCCTTGTACATACTCTTTCACAAGAAGCTCTTCTGCTACTGAATTAAAGCTAACAATAAAGTTAACATTTTCGCGCCAAACAATTTTAATATCATATAATATAATAAATAGGTGTCCTGGCCGAGTATCCAAGTAGCTTCTTCTGCTTATTATTTATTTAAAACCCAAAAACATTAAATCTGAAGTGAAATTACAGGGTGCATGTGCGTCACAATCAAACTGGTTCTACGCTCCAGTTTCCATATTGCTTATTATAAGCCAGTACCACACTTCTACAATGATGTCTATAAATTAGGTAGCACATCACACTTATACAAGCAAATTATTTCTGCAACAGCTATAATTTGGTGCTAATTCTCGCTGTGAAGTCGCGCTCGCGTTGGTCCTGTAATTGATTTGTCGCGGCGCGAGTCGTTGCAAATGTCGAGCGCCACGCGCCACGCGTCTGCCGCGTGCCTAGACCACGCCCCTCTGCTGCCTGGTTTCGCGTGAAATCACTTGTCGGCTTGTAATCGTGTTGTGTGTGGTCTTCGACTGATTTTTAAGAGAGCGATTTGATCGTATTATAAATACGGAAAATATTATTTACGTAATTACTAATACAAAGATCGAGCTCTTAGAAAATGTTTCTTCGATTCGGTTGGATTCGAACCAACGTCTTCCAGTAAACCGTTCCAAGTAAGACACGGAACGATTTAGTGGACCTTACGGATTCTTATTTTCGCTTGTTGCAAATTTTTATTTTTGAAAATCGTGGTGGACAGACAAATTCAAAAATAAACTTAAAACATATTTACATAATTACAGTCTTACGAATAGGTACTACTAATTGTATTCACTGCATGTTATTCTACACTTTACACTATAAACTTTTTTCCTGTAAAGTTTTTTCTATAACTTTTACAGTTTTAACTATTAAGTGCGTGTTAATAGAAAATTACGATTGCTTGATGAGTTATTTCAAAATTAACTCAACTTAACGCAAATTGAACGTCAGTTAATTTAATTTTCGCACGAAAATTTAGCATAATCAAAACTAACATTTAAAAATGCGGCTTATTAACTGGTAACGGACATTGGCGTATTTTAATTTATTTATTTGTCTGCATATGGTCTGTGGAGATTATCCGAGAGTAGTTGCACGTGTTCAGGGCGTCTTTTGTCGCAGTCGCGTGCTTCCCTTGGTCACGTGACAGTCACGCGCCACTCAAAGTGCCCGGAACATGTACTGACGCCTCCTCCAAAACTGTTTTTCTGCCTGCACTTAATTAATCCTGGACTCGACATAAACACTGTTATCGTAGCATGCAATATTATAAACTAAGTAACGTACCAGGCGCGGTGATTTGATTAGGCACGTCGTCTTGACTTTAAAATGTTATGTATAATTGTTAGTTACGTTTGCCCTCGTGCCATATTTGTCTCTCCTAAGGGTTTGACCAGTATGTTTCAAATGACAAAATAAAATGAATACCTCCTATATTATACAGGTTAGATATCTAAAACAATAACATTTTTGTAAGGACATCAATCATTTGAATGGTCTGGAAACAAGATCGGGCCTTTTGTATATGTCCCCTGCCTGTATATTTTGTGAGTCTGTTTGTTGTATTTAAGCATTTATTATACGCAATCATTAACAAGTCGTCCGCAGATCATGCTCTTCATATGGGGCTTTGCTTCTCAAACTTTGCCCTTGTCCTGTTTAAATTTTAGACGATCTCCGTAGCCCAGCAGCTTATTATCTGGGCGTTAGAAAGTAACGAACTTTTCAAAATTAGTTTTACTCTGGATGCAACTCACATTTTCATTACTTTACTGTAATGAATGAATTGGTAATTATTGAAAAAAATGTACTGTCTGGCACATAATATACCAATACGTTGAGTATGTGCGTTATTAATCGTACTATAAATCATACGATTAATAAATAAAAAAGAGGTACTTTTATATTATCTGTAGAGCAACTAGTCAGTACACACTTGAAACTACCTATAGATGCGCTGAAATTATTACTTTTAAACATTCATGGATAGTTTTCCAAAACGTAAGTAAATTAATTTATAGTGTAGGTACTACTATCTAGTCCCTTCGAAACATGGACGTTTCAATACGTTGAGGTAAATAATATATTAATACGCGATAAGTCCCGATTTTCCTAGTTTACTTAGGTACTTATTATTTATTACCTCAAACTATATGTAAGTAGCAACTCCTACTGATCTAATAATAGTAATTGTTATTATTTATTCGTGTCTTATATATATGTTTTATTTACATTTAATAGAGCGTATACTTTGTTTACAGGCAATAACTCCGTATTTGTTGCACCATTAAGTACGGTTTTTGTAGCAGTAGAGCTCCTTGTGAAAGAGTTCGTTTTGAGAAAGGGAAGTACTGCCACCTTATACCTGTTTCTGCCGTCAAGCACTAATGTTAGCATGACTGCGTTCCGGTTTCGAAGGGAAAGGGTGCTGGTGAAGTTACAGACACATGGGACTTGTCAACTTATGTCTCATGTCCGAGTGGCACTGGAACTGTTACGACCAGGCGTGTCGCTTACCAAAAGACGCACGATTTGTTCTCCCGTTACCTAGTATTATAAAAAAAGAAAGTTTTGTCATATTTCGCAAGTACGTAAAAATATTTTGTTCTTGGCTTTTCACGTTTAGTATATCAGCAACCTTGTATAAACATTTGATTTAATTTTTTGTGATGTCTGATTTAGAAAGAAGTTTTTTTAAATTTGCACCCTACTAAATCAAAACATCTTACTCGCAACCTTAACACTATAACATATTATTTATGATTGTTCTATGTACCTATACAAAAAAAACATAAATAAGTTATTAAAGTACTTTTAAAAAGTCCAATTTTTCTTCACATCTGCTTGTTTGTTTAAAAATCTTTGACAATCGCAGTGCTGTCAAACCAACCCCTCATACGGAACGAGGGTTAACCGCCGTCACACGGCGCTGGCGCATCCCAGCGACTTAGCTCCTGTGGGAACAACACACAAATTGCCCTCGACTAATTGTCTAATGCGCTCACGCCATTTAACTAAACAGATTCTGGACACTGAGAATCTTTTTGGGGCAATTGCTTGTTTGTATTGCATTAAGTAAACAAGTTTGTTTGATGTGTGTTTCGAGTACTATTTCCGAATTCTTATAAAAAATCATGTAAGTGTAGGTGCTTTTGTTAAAATACTAATGATACATCACATAAGTATTTTGAATAATTATATAGATACGTAAGTAGGTATGCATACTTAGGTTATGGCTGTATTATAGAATCGTCTTGTAAACAAAATTACAATTATTTATATCTACGGTAAAAGATAAAAGAAATAAGAAGTTCAATCACATTCCTTTGGATCCAGCTCAAATTTTATTATTTAGATATAACAAATTTTCAACCTAAGTGTAACTTACGCACGATACCATTCTTTCCTGTACTTACATCTGGCGCACGCATAAGAGTACCTTACGCCTATTGGCAAATCTTTTCACCACTATGGCAAGCATTGTACTGTATAACTTCGATATTCTGGACTCTATTTACTAAAGTAATCAATGGAAATACGTTATTTTTAATTTTTATTATTTGGGTTTAGGAAATAATTATCTTTTTACTAAATTAAATAAATATTAGGCAACATGACGTACGTTGCTCTGATCCCAAAGTAAATACCTTAAGGACTTGTGTTTTGGAAATTGGAAACATCGACGCTACCACAAAAACCCAGACGCTAGACAGAAAAGTTACTTTTTCTACCCAGCCGCATTACTTTTTCTATTCACCCCCCTAACTCTCTAACATTATAATAAAGAATCATATTTTATGATCTTTTTATCTAGATAATTGATTATTCTAATACTATATGGTTCAGAGAAGTGCCTTTAGTTTCTACGGACCCTAATCCTTCAGAAGCATCGAATGGTATTTTTATTCGTATAACCGTCTACAGTGTATTGTTTTTGGTTTAAATAAAAAAAAAACCACTTTTAAATAACAAAAACTTTATTAGTTATTATGCATATATTATATTCAACTTACAAGTAACAGTTCTTCATTCTTGTCTCGGTTTATCAGGTAGTATGATTTCCTCGACAGTGAGATCCTCCGTGCTGGACTTCAGCGCCACGTACTTGTACCGGAAGGTCATACTCGTGAAGATTAACATATCAATCGCCATTAGTCCCGCGAATAAGAAAAATTCTTTCCACTGCAGAAAGATATAAGTAAGAATTATTAATAATTTCTTGTGTTTTCTGTAATATTTTTAAGTAGTTGAATTTCAGAGTATTATTGCAGAACGTTTCATTTAAAAAAATATTATAGAAATCAATAAATCAAATCATTACTTTTGTACGCACGTCTAAAAGAAATTATATAACATTATTCTTTCAGTACGTATTGCCTAGTTGATAGCATACGAATTAATAAAGTAGGTAAATAGAGTTTTCGGTAGATTTTAAAGATTATACAAAATGAAGGTTTTTAAATTTTAATAATTACAAGTCGTCAAATCTTAACTTTAATTCTCAATTTCATGTAATCCCAAATTAATTAATTCTTAGTCTATATTGATGTTATGATATGCTTTTCTAGACAATAAATAAACAATATATTATTATTATTAGTCAATATAAACGCTTTTTAAAACTGGCAATGTTGTATCACGAACATTATTTGGTAGCTTATTCTACAATTTGGCGCTATCGCATAAATATTTTCCTAAAAGTGGGACTAGTCTTCCAAAAAAGTACTTTTATTTGGTCTTGTCTTCGTGTACGTTTCACTCTGGTAAGAGTATATTTTTCAGAGAAAAAGAATTGTTTTAAATATATTTATGCAGATAAACGTTAGTAACCTTTATTCTTTAAAATACAGCCATCTATCCGGTACAAACCCAAACCCGCAAATGATCCGAGCAAATGTTTTTTGTGCAAGCAATACATCCGGACTATCTTTGGCATTACCCTCTAACATAATGCCATATCTTATGATAGAGACATGTCCATGATAATGCATCTGGGTTATTTGTAACTTTAGATAGCCTCCACAAAGCGTATGCAAATCTATTTATTCTCATACACAAGATTTCTATGCATTTTACCCCTATTACATTGCTGTTTACACGAATTCCTAAAAATTTAATCAACGGTTGTCATAAACATACCTGAGCATTCAAAATATGTCCTTCAACGACAAGAATAACGACCAAGTTACCAAAGGCGACAGTGAGCAGCCACATTGCCTGCAGCACAGACTTCATAGAGGCAGGTGCTTGCGTGAACGAGAACTCTAAGCCGGTGACGGAGAACATAACTTCACCCAACGTGATAATTATATACTGTGGCACCAGCCAAAGGATGTGTACTGAATTCTCCGGCGTTATCATTACTGGGTTTGCCCACTGAAATGTCATTTCAAAGTAATTTCCATCGTGCACTTCCAAATTACACACTAACAACACTGCATTGTGTTATATTGTTAATACCACAGCTATGCAAACCAATCGAAAGAAGTCTTAGGTAGTCATCATACCTATCGACGCGTAATCGGCTTGAGCCGTGTTTTGCCATTTGTCGCATTAAGCCGATTGGCTGTCGACACCACTTTTCAGCTTAAAGACGTCTCCCTTTTGCTGGGCACAGACCTCCCTAAAAGATTGCCACAATGATATATCGTATGTAGGTAACCAGCAAGATTAGCTGACTAATGAAACTAATGTTTTTTCAGTTATTCTGCGAAGCACGTGGACTCAAGAAGGGAGCTGTCAGTGCAGTTCGAAACTGATCGGCGCCGTTCGGACATCTTCTGTCTCCTGACGCAATAGGAACCGTTTGGACGTCTTCGGGAGTGTTCAATCGTCGGCGGCGCCGCCGTACGACTCGATCGAAGGTTCGTTGGAAATGAATGGACATAAAGCTTTTGAAGATAAGTGTAGTGACTCTAATAGATAGAATAAATACATACGTATGCTCTTGTAGAATCTTCATATACGTTTATTGCGAACACTGCGCCGGCCTCGAAGTTATAATCACTTATGACCCGTGTTTTATCCACCCAGATATCATACTTTCCTTTTTGTATTTGCTTTTGTTCCATGTCGTTGCTTCTTATACTTAGTCTGGTCACATTTTTATTCGCATCATCTACTCTTATCGTCGCGACACTATTTAAATTCGATAAGAATCTGAAAAAAATATGTATTTCATTTACATGAGTTAGTAAACACTTGACAGTTGAGTGAACTTAATTTATCAAGAGGCGATAATGAAACTCGGTTATTTTCTTCTCTTCTAGCGCACCTACATGCTGTACAAGCAAAGCATGTATTATCGATTAATGTTGATTATTGCGTCTTGCGTACAAATTCAAACAGTGCAAGTGAATGTGAAACAGGGAACGGTGTTTGGGACAACAGAAGCGACAGTATTTGAGCGGCGTCTGTACTATGCATTTTATGGCGTGCCATACGCACGACCTCCAGTCAGGGCGTTGAGATTCAAAGATCCCGAACCAATAAAAAATTGGAAGCGCCACCTTGACGCAACAAAACAATACCGTGGCACGTGCGCACAGCCACACATTGTTCACAAGCATGGCATCTTCGGCGTCGAAGATTGCCTTTATTTGAATATTTACACTCCACATCTCCCCAAATCAGAAAATGAAGTATTGAAACCAGTTGCAGTTTGGATCCACGGCTATGCTTTTACTTCAACTTTTAGTCACATACACGGCCCCGATTTTTTCATAGAACATGATGTAATTGTCGTTACTTTAACACACAGAATAAATGTATTTGGCTTCATGAACGTCAAAGAAAATAACACGAATATGGGCTTGAAAGACATCGCCGTAGGATTAAAATGGATTAAAAGTAATATCGGACAATTTGGCGGTGACAAAAAAAAAATCACAGTGATAGGAACAGGTTCAGGGGCTACTTTTCTTTCTTTGCTTTTAATGTCCAAATATAGGAAACTATTTACAAAAATGATACTGCAGAGTGGTGGAGCTTTCTCACCCTCAATATTTCAAGGAGATGCAGAATTCGAGAAATTACGTTTCGAAGAAGAACTCAAGAAAATTACAATAAAGGATGTAATGAAAGCCACCACTAAAGATATAGTCGCAGCATCACAAAAAGTGTACAAAAATATAGATGTGATAAATTTTCAAAAGCCGTTAGTCCCATTTTCACCGATCGTTGAAACAAAATCTAAAACGTCGATAATCTCAAAGAGCCCAGAGATTTTCTTTTCTAATAAAAACAATTTAAACTTAAACATATCGATTATGATCGGTTTTAATAGTCAAGAAAGCATATCAGAAATTATACCATTTCTTCGCAACCCATTCTATTTGAAATCGTTTTCAAATTATTTTAAATTTATGATTCCGTTTCGAAGCGATTGTAGTTACAATTATACTACAAGCCAATACCGCAAAATTGGGGCACAAATAAAGAATAAATACTTTGCTGACGGTATTAATGAGAAATCCATAGAAAAATTTATGAAATATTCGTCTGACTTGCATAAGTATCCTGTCTATAAATTCATTAGATCCTATTTATCTAATCTTCGTAATAAAATGTTTGTGTATAAATTTAACTACGTGGGCAAATTTAACGCAATGAAGGCTACATCTGTAGCTGGAGCTACCTTTGCGGTAAAAGGTGCCGCAAGTGGGGATGAAATATGTTATTTATTTAACTGTGAACCGCTTTGGGACAATTATGTAAATATTAGTAAAACCTTGTACGATCAAGACAGAATATTTATAAAAGAACTCACAGGATTATGGACTAATTTTGTAAAGTCTGGTGATCCCACGCCACCATCGCAAACCAACAACTACATTTGGCTGCCAATGACCCAGAAGGATGATAATGTTCTGCTCATTAGTAAGACGAGAACAAGGATCACTAGGTCTAATTTGGAGAGTAAGATGCTCTCGTTTTGGAATGAAATTTATAAAACGTATTATAAGGACTGTAAAGAAGACCTTCATGAAGAACTTTAGCATTATAATAATATGGTGATGTCGTCGATATTGTTACCATGAATTGTTCAACGTAAACGATTTGTTCAAAAGTACCGATCTAAAAATTTTCTACAGTTCGTTTGGAACTAATATCATTGCATACAATCAAACTAGTATTTTACTACTATTATTGAAATTTTGTTTAATTTACTCACCTTATTTTAACGCCGTTCATAGCTTTGTCATTATCATCCACAAAGCTAATTAAATCGTTACTGCTAATGAACAACGAGGTATAGCCCTTTTCCACAACATGGAAATTTCCAGAGTACACAATTTTCTCACATGCGGTGCCTGTGTCTCCTTTGATATTGTACGGGATTTCTACAGAATTCTTCACTGGGATGTCTAAGTTTTCGTACACAGAAAGAGGAGGAATAGTTGTCATATGAATTTCTTTGGTGAGACCATCGGATATGTTTAATTTAAAATTACAATTGAATCCATTGTAAACTCTCAATTGGCCCAATCCTTCTGAGAGCGGTGTACCGTACGTCGGCTGGAATGTATAACAATCTTCAATTATTACAAGCCTTCAACAAGCACCCGCAGTCTCCCACAAAAACCATGTTGATATCTCAGTAATAAACATTGCGTGTGTTATACTAGTGACAAAGATTTTTGTGGAACGAAAATAAAACCATTTTATTTAAAATATGACGTGATAACTCAGTATAAATTTTAGCAACGTACCAACAAGTTCAGTTCTACTACGCCGGAGATGACGAAAGCAGTGGCGGCAAGGAAGCCACCCATGATCATTTTATGTAACGGCCTTCTTATTATTTTGCACCATTCCAGGAATGGATAAATAGCCTGAAAAATAGAAAACAGGTAAAACTTGTTTTTGGGGAGGCAATTGTTTCTGCTCATGTGGTCAGCGAGACTTTACAGTACCCGTATATTGATTTGAGTGATTATTTCGTTACAGAACTAGCTTTTTGTAATTCTTAAACATTTCTTTGTTTATTTAAGTCAACAAAATCACCAGTTTATGTTTGGGTATTGTAACGAGAAATAACAAATAGGAATATAAGCAACAAAATACCTCTACATACACACACCTTATGTATAAGCTCAGCTACTAAAGTTACCAATAAAAGATTATAATATAGAATTGTGGACTTACGATTTGACAGAGAGGTATGAAGATTAGAATGAGCAACGGGTTAAGCACTTGCATCTGGTCTGCCTGAAGTGTCCAACTGCCGATATCTTGTCGCATTCGGTCTGCCTGGAACGTCCACCTCGAGCCCTGCCATAAGCACACGGGAAATCTTATGTGTGTCTCATATAATATTCAAACAACATATAATGGCAATATTGAAAGTATCTTTATCAAACCAACTACCAATGTTTACCTGTTGGTCAAAAAGCGCCCAGAAGATGGGCAGCGGGATAAAGAGGACTAGCACTCGGAGTAGACATTTGATATCTTCGATCAGATTGCGATCGTACTTATCGTCGGCGTGGTCCAACCAGTGCTCCCGTTTTTCCTTCGACTTGCAAGACTTCACAGTCGCGTGCTATTAAAAATAATGTAATGAAAAGTTGTTTATTACATATTTTTGAATGCTTATCAGAAATGCCTTTTCTGTCAAGGAAAACATCATAATGAAACCTAAGTATATGAAGAGTCCAGGGAAAACCATCAAAGTCACTTAACAAGAATTTTAGAAAAAAAGAATTTTTAATTTGGAGAACTTCTAAATATTGGTGACTCCCACAAATACTACCTGAATGCTGACATAAATGTATGTAACGTTATGTAATCCATTTTAACTAAAAAACATTTATAAATCATTTTTTAACTTATCTACCATTTAGTCGCAAGCATGTTTATGATTAAAGGTTAAAACTAATTTTACAGGACATTGAACCTTATTAGCCTTTTTCTGATTTAGGCAAAATAAGCTCAGCCTTTACCGAACTGTATGGCAGTTTTAACTCAAAAGCATTCGGGCAGCATGCCGACTATGGCTTAAACACTCTCATGAGAGTAACGTATCTCCTCAACAGATTAAAATGTTATACTTATTTTTTCTATCTTCGCACCGCTACGCAATAACATACGCAAACACCTTCTTGTCATTGTTGAACAAATTAACAAATTCGGAAATAAACTACACTCATTATCAACCGAGCTCAAAAAAGGAGGAGGTTCTCAATTTGTCTGTATATGTTCTGGTGCGTATAATACGCGATTACTCCGAAATTTGTGAACCGGTTTCGATGATTATTGTTGTGTTGGATAGGACCACCTCTAATTGTGGCCAATTCGGGGATGAATCCGGTTTATTGAATTTTACCCACTTTCCGTTTAATAACACTTTATACATGTAATTAATTCCATTGAAAATAAAATGTTACGGTGACTAGAGCTGATCTAACGATGAAATGGCAGACAAATGAGAGGAACCCCTCAACAGTGTAAAGCAGCTACGTTGTGTTTGGGCTCATACGGTTAGTTCTGACGACGACTTCCATATGCGTTTCAGATACCGCGGTAACAAACAGCGAAAGCGAATAACAAAACTTTTGAGGATGGTTTTTTTATAAAAAAAAGTTATAATTATTTACAAAAATAAATCCAAGGCAAAGTAAACGAATAATGATGTGTATATGTAGGTACTTAGTGCACATTTACTGTAATGAAGTGCTGTTTAAAGCTCTCGATAATAAATTTACTACTAACCCCGATGCAAGAGCAGACCTGACCGATTATATTCCCGGAGGGATTTTTCACAATGTACATATAATGGCCAAGTGCGAAGAAAACTGTAATAAAACGAATATATTAAACAAATGCATTGTATACTTCTACATAGGGCGCACTATAAGTTTCCGAAACTGGCCACTTAAATAAAGAATATTTAAAAAGTAATTACAACATTTGAAAATGGAACTCTTTGGCTGTAGAACACAGTTTGTTTCATCTGACTGTCACTTGTTTTTACATTATGGCGTAATTTTAGAAATTGGTTGTCAACATCACCATGGATTTAACTCGTGAAAATTTTCGTAGTATGATTTTCTACGACTTTAAGTGTAATTTAACAGCTCAGTGGAGTTTTCTTCGACTTCAAACTGCTTTTGGTGATGAAACACCATTCAAGACGACTATTTATAGCTGGTTTGCAGAATTCAAATGCGGTCGTATGAATCTCAGTGACAAATTTCGTGAAGGTCGCCCGTCCACTGCTGTGAATAACAAAAACATCGATGCTGTGCGCCGTATGATCAAAACAGACAGGCATGCGACATACCATGAGATTGGGGCATCTTTAGGAATAAGCATGAGTCAAATACAATCAATACTACACAAACATTTGGGTGTGAAAAAGCTGTGCTCTCGGTTGATCCCACACAATTTGACCGAGGCTCAAAAAATGGATCGCGTCACTTGGTGCAATGCCATGCTTACCAGATTCAACGAAGGGGCGTTAAATTTGGTGTGGGACATAGTAATAGGTGACGAAACATAGATGTATAGTTACGATCCCAAAACAACAATGAGACTTTCGAGATGACCCGAAAAAACCAAAGTGGCGCGCGTGCAAAGTGCCTTTAAGCAGATAATTGCTTCTTTTTTTAATGAAACTGGACGTGTGGCTACTGTTGCTTTGGAGAATCGTTGTACCGTGGATAGTGATTGGTACACAACCATTTGTTTGCCGAAAGTTATTGACAAACTCCGTAAAAATAACCGTAAACAAGTATCATCTTGCAGCATAATAATGCCAGTTCTCACACGGCTAGACAGACAAATGAATTTTTGAAGGTGAACAACGGTTGAACTTATGAGCCATCCCGCGTACAGTCCCGACCTGGCACCTTGTGACTTTTATTTATTTCCACAAATTAAGAACCAGTTACGCGGTCAACGATTTTCATCATCTGAAAACGCTGTCGAAGAGTATGAAAAATATGTTTCAGAAATTGTCACAGAGGAGTGGCATAAATGTTTTCAAAATTGGTTCATTTGTATGAAAAAGTGTATTGACGCTAACGGAGAATATTTTGAGAAAGAATAAATACATTTCTGACCATTTATAGTATTTTTTTCTTATTTATTCCGGAAACTTATAGTGCGCCCCTCTATATGTTACGAAAGAACAATGTAAATAATACACCGTGCAAAACATGTAAATTTTAAAAATAGGATATTTAATGTAATAAATAATGTTTGTTAAAGTTTTGATAAATTTGAAATATGGTATTTTAGATGATGATGTGGAATAACTTAATGTAACAGTTTTAAATAATGACATGCATACCGACAGAAATAACCATGAGTATCCCGGGCACTCCAAACGCTAATGAATAGCAAGTATCTTGTCCAAAGCAGCTAACTTCAGCTCTTAGCATCGGCGTGAAGAACGTGGATATAAGACTTCCAGCATTAATAGAGAAGTAGAAAATCGAGAAGAAATACCCAAGGTACTTCTCTTGCTCTGGCAATTTGAACTGATCTCCTCCGAACGCCGAAACACAAGGTTTTATTCCCCCCGTTCCAATAGCAACTAGTAATAGAGCCAGAAGTGTAAGCGATCTGCAAAAATATTGTATTTATTAAGTTTTATTTCTTACTATTAAGCGTTGTTCCTCAGTATGTTTACACGATACATTAAACTACTTACTCGTAGTAAGTGCCTTATCAATCTTAAGTTATGTTTTATTAACGGGACAGAATCAGAGCCGACACCACAATTTATTAAGAACAGTCCATTGCGTTTCCCGTATTGGTTCATTAGGAATCGAACTTAAGTTCGCTATATATATGCCATACAATGAGCTGGTCTTAAGACCAATTCCGCCGAGATAGCCAAAAGTCGCTAGATACTCACAGCCCAGGCAGGTGTAACGGTGGTATGGCTGTAATGGAGATGAGGAAACTGCCGCAAGCGTACACGGACGACAGGTACAGTATTGTTCTGAAAATAGATAAACGTGTCATATGATGAATGTGTAGATATTTTAATTTACGTTTTACTGTTGATATATTTCATAATAAAATTAAGGGCTACTAATATTTTCTTTAAAATTTTACGCACTTTATGTACTTCTGTATGACATGACATATGTCACTTGAAGAAACCGACATAGCAACAATAAAATGTATTTCCTCTAAGAATTTCCACTCACCGGTATCGGCCGAGCCATCCGTCAGCGATCATGGCGCCGATGACGGGAAAGAAGTAGGCAAGCATGGTGAAGGAGTGGTAGATGACGGTGGCCCCATCGTCAGAATACCCCAACATGTCACGCAGGTAGAGTGACAGGATAGCTACGAACATTCAGTAAAATTTTGCTTTTGCAGTGAATGGTTATCAGGATTGATTGGATTGGTATAGACTTAGTTTAAAATCTTTGCAAATTCTAAACAATCGTTACTAGTACACGAAGTCGGCCCATTGCAACCTCGGGACTTCACATCTATATATATATAGGTATATCTATAATTTATTCGCAAAATAAGAAATAACTTCCATGCAACTTTACGTAATCTTTACAAAACAAGTCTTATACTTGCAAGACAAAGTGTGAAACGTGCATTATCGCGGGGTTGATTTATTATTTTGCATTGTCTAAGAATAAACCTAAAGTATTATTGTTTAGATAATAGAAGCGCTATAAAATGTGCTACACTACACCCAGATCGAATATAAGATTTGAATACTCATTCTCTTGATAATAACAATAATGCGTCTTTATTCTTCATTATTACATCATGATTTATTAGTTGTATTATACTTTCCAGGCTCCGTAAAAGAGACGTTGACAAATCCTTTTATAGACATGTGAGATTTCATAATCGATAAGACACCGTAAAAGGAGTGTTCGTTGTTTTCATTATACCTCATTAGTAACGTGGTGGCCTAGTCTACTATGTTCTGTTGTACGGTCAGTATCAGATTACGGCATTTACGTTAAAAGAGACCCATCAGCTGGGCACATAGTATCAACATTATAGTGCTCTGCTCACCATGGCCAAACTTAGTTTTCATAACGTGAAGGTTACCTTGTAATGCCGTGGATCAAACTGTGATAGTGGACTAAACAGATGCAAATTTACTGAGATGAGGTCATCGTAAAACTAAATAAGTACCGATTTCTCCGTGACCTAAACAAAACTTCAATGCATCGACAATGACTTCAATCTTTGAATTTATTAATTCGTGCTAGTAGTGAGTCTTGCAGTCATTTAGAATCAAGAATCATACAAAATTTCGTTCTCAATACATCGTCTGAAATTGCAGTAGTTTTGCCAATATTAAAAGTTTTACACCAAAAAACCAAATCCCGTCGGGAAAAGCACAATACGGGGGTCGTTGTACTGAGTGCCCATCAATGTGAAAGCGTTTATTTGCGCAATCTCGTTTCTGTTCTGAACATGACGTTAGTACATCACGTTTGCAACAGGTTATCGCAATGTAATCAATGAACCCGTATTAATAAATATTAATAATTCCGTATTAATAAAGTGCGAAATTGATGTTAAGATTCTTACCCCTTTCAGCACTAGAAAATTATATTTTATGATTGGTGGATTTGATGTTACATTTTTTTAGCATTTATGCCGTTAGTAAAAAGAAAAAATACAAAAAAAATCTTCTCTCCCAAAACCCTTGCAACCCCAAGCATGATCATGGCATCGTCGATTCGTCGTCAAAATACTCAAGAAAATAATCAAAGGGTGAGCGGCAAGTTCCAGTCGTAGGGCGAGTTGGGTGTCTACCACAATTAATTGATCCCTATCATCATATGACATTTGCCTCCACTTCCTTGATCTATGTGACGACGGTGCGTCAGCCGAACGACTTCGCCTTTGTGATCGTGAACGTTCCGAAAGAAGTATGGCTTCGAATAGGTGATGATCAACCACGACTTTGGTGAGCATCACGGCTACTTGAACGGGTACTGTTAGAAGATCGAACAAGACTGGAACATAGAAATGACTGTGAAGAATTCGGAACCCTCTGAAAAACGACTGGTCTGGCCGGGTTCCTACGCCAGTGATACGCCTTTGCTCTCGCTGGGGTTTGTGGTTAGCTGCAGAGACGGACATGTTTGTCTGCCCCGGCTGGGTGTGGCCGGGGCGTCTGTCTCGTGAGCAGCTAGCGCGTCTTAGTAGCAGTCTAGTCGAAGCGTCTAGTCCTTTAAGTTGGAAGCTATGTCCGGACATTGTCGTAGGACACTGCAAATAACATCTCCGACCCTAGCCCGGAGAGCTAGTAGAGCTAGATATCCTCCAGCCGCTTAGGTTATTGGGAACTGGAGAGCTCTACCACCAGGGAGGAGATTTGGTAGCGGACTCAGAGTCGACGGCTTAGCGGTGGCAACCGCTAGTTGTGTAATGCGCAACGGGAAGTGAGTGAGCCTACAGCTCCAGTACCTATCTGGAAAATAGGGAGGGTACTGTACGTGCACTCGGGGAGGCTCACCCGAGGCACTAGGCTCTCGAAGAACCGGATGAAGTCAAGTGACAGAGGTCTGTGGCAACCCTGTACAATGGCTGATCTGGGGTCAGAACCTGAACTTATAAGGTTCCTGTGCGCGCACAGGTTATAGTGCCCTTCTCCTATACCCTCAAGGTCGGTAGGGATGGTCACTATAATCAAAACTAGCGTAGAAAAATATGGGGTTGGTCTGGGCTGGTGAGAGTTTCCGAAATTTTAACAAGTCACTGTTTAAGTATTGTTTATGTAAAATATAACATATACTTAATAAGAAAATGCACCATTAGGTCAGAAAACACGAAATTATGAAATTTAAAAAATTTTGCTTTTGACCTCCCGTCCGTCACGTACACGCCTACACTTGTCGCTCTCGGTACAGGTGTGTAACCCTAGAACACGAATGCACAAACGATCGGTGTCGGTCCGACGCGGTAAACTTGAATACTTCTATATCGAATTTTTTTCAAAGTTGAACGCACTATCGTATCATTCTGTGCTGTAAGGGTTATTAATATCTCGTTTGAACACACATTACTTAATAATTACGTATCATTTGAGACTAATCAAAATTAGCGCTGCTCAATGGCTGCCGTAGAGTACCGTCTCAGCCAATACATATTTTATACCGGACTTACGAGCTGTTTTTAATACGGGACTAAAATTCTTACGTAATAGTATTGTTAGCTTTTATTGTATTTTTATATCTTAGACAAGTAAGGTATAAATAAAAATACAATAAATAAATGTTGCTTATACCTACATAGAATAAGGCTTGGCAGCACCACTTCACACATTCTCGTTGATTTTACGGGTAAGTATATGCTGCTCGCGCGATCGCTTGGTAGTGGAATGTAATAACTTTCAATGTGTATACTCCGATCGTGATATCCGTTTCATCTATTGTAATAATGTTTATTTTTGTCGCATCCGGTCGCTCGATCTGAGTTGTCTACGACGCTTTTGTAAGTTAAAACTTTGACAGTTAAAATAAATTATTCAAAAACAAAAAACTTAATAGGTATCATTTTGCGAAAATGGGGCATTTTACAGGAATTTATTTATTTATTAAGTAGGAAGGTACTACCACTTCATATATATTACAGCATTTGAACATTCAACACACAGTATTACATCTGATATATATTCTGGAAATTACGCTGTACATAGCAGGTATATGATATTTATGATTCTTTTGCATGGTCAGGGTGGAGTAAAACGTCATGCGTGCTTAGTCGACGTACACATTGAAGTTTATCAGTGTCACTTGCCAAGCGATCGCGCGATCAGACTGTAGTTACCCGACCATTTTTACGGTCAACATTTAAAGAAACTTTGATCGACTTCGTCCTGAACCTTCTCCTTAGACGCGTCATGTGATGTATGGCTCTATGTGGTCGTCCGCATTGAATTACAATGAAATGCGCCGAGACATGAATTAATCGAGAGAAAAAGTCAAGTAGTTAACATAATACAATTGGTACCAATTTTAATTTATATGATATAAGATGTCTGTCTGTTCAACTAAGACGGATTAAACTGCAATTACACTGTTTAGTAAGACATAAAATTTACAAGTTACCAGCACCATATCAGCATTTTGTTGTTTAAACATTTACAAGGCGTTATCCGAAAAAGTGATTTGTTTTCGCCATGTTTTTAAGTAGTACAAAAGTGGAAACTAATGCACGGAACGAAGATAAATAATGTCGTAATCCAATTTTCAAACTTTTCACAACTGAATTCGTATTCTGGTATTAAATAGTACCATCTATGTTAATTAATTATATCGCGAACAAAATCAAATACTTCTGGATTCAGAGGCAAAAAGTACCTGTAGTAGTAGCGGTACCTAAAAAGTAAGTTTTGTCTGTAACGCGACTAGGAACTCAGACAGGTTTCGGTCGGCCATTTATTGTTCTGTGTGTCGGCCGAATGTTAAAATTCAGGATATGGCTAAACAGAGAATCAGCTGTTGTAGTAATGCGTAGTTCTAAATTCCACATAAAAAGTATGTGGAATTTATATTATATAAAAAGTACTAGGAGGAAATAAGATGACTAGAATAAAGCACGCAGTGGCATCAAAAGTGTGTACATATGTGTATGCTGTCATGTCACAGGGAAAGTACAAGTGACCACAGAGAAAAGGAATAAATGTTTATGTAATAAGTGTGACGCTAGTTGATTGTCCTTAATAAAAACAATAAGAGCAGACAGTTAAGAAAGAGCGTTCTGAAATCCAAATAAGTGTGGTTTTCATCTCCCAGGATTTTGTCCGCTGAAGCCAAGTGGGTTGAAAAGGACATGGGAAAGTAAAGAGAATTTGTTACACATTACGTACAATATGAAGTAGAACAATCATATCAGAAGTAGAATATAAAATCATTAAATATAGAAGCGCGTACCTAACTTATTAAGTTATTGAATTCAAATGCCTCCGTGGCCGAACGGTTACCATGCCGGACTTCCACGCAGAGGTGCCAGGTTCGATTCCCGGGCCGGGAGAAATATTTGTATGGCCTACATTTATTTCTCTCGTGAGTTTGGGTGTAATTTGCGGTTGTCTAACTGTGTCCATGGCACCCCCGACATAGGGTTTTCCCTAGTGCGGGGCTATGTTGAGTGTGTGCATTATTATTATTGAATTTGTATCAGCAGGCAACTGTTTGCTTACTATTGTTATTCTAATTTCTATTATGTTGTGCACCTTTTAAGACAAAATAAATACAAAACAATAAATTAAAAAGAAATCTAAACAGTCTTAACACACAATGTTTGATCAGCGTAGTGTTATAAAACAAAATAGTAAACAACAAGTAATTTTAAATTAGAAAAATAAATAAAACAGTATGGACTCAGAATAATACGCCATTTTCATTGGGTTTTCCACAAGTGTAAAGCGGCAAAATCAATAAGTAAATTGACTCAAAAAACCTTCACAAAATATCACCGTCCAAGTTTGAGTTAAACGCAGATAAAATGAGAATGTTCTGAACGCTGACGCGCTAAGATGATACAATCTTGCCTATCACCACTATGTAAATGGTCATTGGTATATAGAAACACTTTGTTGCGAATTCATAGTAAAATGTTCTGTCAAAAACGGCAGGCCATTAATTTTTTCAACTATACAAGGTTATTTGTTATATGCTAAAACCTCGCAGGACTATATTACTATCATAAACAACATTTTTTGTTCTATGACTTTTTATAAAACGTAATAAATTTAGCAAAAATAAGCTTTCAAGTTTTTAGAGTACTATTTGACACTTTAAGATCTCTATTCAGTTGTAACAACGACCTGGGGGCTCTCGCTCCTGCGTTTTGCATCTTACTGGTATTGGCGCTAACGCTTTCTTTTGTTTAATTTATTTAAATATTTTTAGTTTTGTACGAAATTAAAATCTGACGAATAATTCTATTCTAATATCATGGAACAAAAGGTGTTCGCTATGAGACAGCAATATAATCCTGGTTGTTAGGTTAGCTATAGAGGTTATTATTATTTTACAAATAACCCTGTATATCCACCAGATTTCATCCAATCCTTCTTCTTCGTCAAATTCAACTGCTTCGGTGTAATTAAATAAACAATACATGGAAACATTCCTGCAAACGTTGTTATCAAAAATATTACATTGGGAATTTACATTATACTTGAAAAATCTTACTTCGCAATCCATAGTAGGAAAATCTTTCGCAAAACTCATTTGCGACTATAAACCCGACTGCCTTTGGATACGGTAGTTTCTGAAACAAACATTTTAAATATGAAATTTTAAATAAATTAGTATCTGCATATTTGAGTAAGATAACTATTGCCTTCTAAGTAAATAGATATCTTGAATAAATAATGAAAATACACATGAATATTTAAATAACTTACTCTACGGGGCGTTAAAAATTTTCTTTAAAAAGAAATTACACCTAATATGTGAAAGTTTGTGTAGCTAAATGTAATGAGGTGTGTAAATGTAGGACATCACTAAAGTCTCATCTTTTGGTAAATAAGTAAATTATTTTATACTCCAAATTCGCTTAAACTTTTCAGTGACCCGGTCTGTTATACAAATCAATAGATTCGCGCACACGATTTTCGTTGCGTATTGCGTTGCGAAACATAGCGTCTATGCCAAGAAAAATAAACACTAACTTGCAAAAATATGAGTTTCAATACTGATCTGTAATTGATAAACCACAAAGTATTTCTAAATAGGTACAGCGAAGTTCACTTATTTAATAATTAATATTGTAATTATGTTACTGTAACAAATTAAATTATTATTTGTTTTCATTATTTTCCTGTTATTGTAATTGTAAAAATAAAAAAATTAAGACAAATAATACATAAAATAGTAATAGCTAATTGTTATAGTGTGTTTTACTAAATACATAGGGCGCACTATAAGTTTAGGCGAGGGCTATAAGAAAGCAGAGGCTGTAATTTTCAAAGCGCACGTATGTCATACGACGTTTTATAACATATTTGCGAGGAAATAAATAAGACTCTGACTTTCTTAAACGAATAAATCTTTAATTACTTGTTAAAGCAGTTATAGAAATTTGAACAATTTTGAAAAAAAAGTGATTGTTACGTTGCCAGTAGGCATTTTTAATGTTGTCAAGTTATTATTATTAGTTACAATCTCCCCAGTCTCTCTCTCACTCTCTTGAGTGAAAGTAGGAGAAACGAGACCACAGAGTTCTGCAGTCGGTGGCGGCGGCGGAGGCGGTTGCGGCTGCGGCGACGATGGTGGAATGTACGCGTGTGTGCTCGTAGATGGTTGAAAGTCAACACTTGACTCCAAATTTATGTGCCTTGTAATGCGAGAGCTAACTTCTTCTTTATTTCTTGTCAAGTCTTCTATGTATCCTTCGGCTACATTGCTTGACCGCCATCCTCCGTGGCGTTTTAGTGTCAATAAGTCCGCACCTGAATCGGCGAGCAATGTGTATTCATGTGCTTGAAGCAAATTTAAGAAAGTGGCAATTTCTTTCGACATATCTCCCAATTTATTAATGCCAATGGGTTGGTTAGTGCATCTTCCATTTTGGTAATTTTGAAAAAATCTGTTGGAATTAGCTTTTGTTGAACGAAGCGCTTCGTATTTCTTCACTACGTCGTAAAAAGGCCCCTGTATTGTGAACGACCTTGGAATTTTATTTTTTGTGTTTTTGACCTGGACAAGAAGAACCCGCCCATGGTTCTCGACATCATTAGTTGTTATGTTTGCCAACTCTTGACGTCTGCATGCACCATTTATACCGAATATTAATACAACCTGAAAAGACATAAAAAGAACGTATAAACACCTATATTGTAAAGAAATACGAAAGTGAAAGAAATTAATAACAATAATTTAATTTCAACTGACCTTTGTTGCCAAATATCGCCAATCCGGAGCTTCTTTTAGGAACTTCTTGATATGGTCAGCCGAAAATACTTTCAACTTTTTACTTACATGGCCATCTGAGCGTCTTTTTAGAAATGCTATCAAGTTGGAGTATGACTTGATATCAATACCATGGTTTGTTTTCATAGTGCTTTTTAGCATTGAATAGTAGCACCACAATGAGCTTGGCTTATGTTTTTGAGAAAGTTCCATGAAATAGGCTAAAAACACATTTTCTGAAAATGAATTTGCATCTATGCTTGTTTTCCATATGATGAAATTTTGATACGCTTGTAAGTATCTATCGGTCGATTTTTCAGGTAAGAGGCTTAGAGTAGCCTTTTTCGCTGCGTTTAAGACTTGTGGCGGTGTCAAATTAATAAATTCATTACTACTTGACGACATTTTCAAATAAAAACAATACAGCGAAAAGAAAAAGCGCGCCAAATAATTTTTATAACATTTGCTCGTAAACTGACTGAAATCACACCAATTTCAATATCGTAATGTATTTCATTACGCACTTGTGCGTTACTGTAATGTAAAACGCACAAGTGCGTTATTGTAATGTAAAACGCACGAGTTTTTTTTAATAAAGTAACATGCACGGTTTTTTAAGATGCTCCGTCTAAAAATGAACGATACTTTTTTAAATCTTTGCAAAGAGTTTTTATGTTAGAAAAGTGGTCAATATTTTATGAATAAAATTAACTTTGGGAGATAAAATATAGTAAATAAACATTTAATTCTTTCATTTAATTAATTTTGACAATAAATTACAACCATTTATCTGTAACAAAAACACAAAAATATTAAATTACTTTATTAGTAATACTGGCTATTTTTATACCTTTGCCTAAAAAAAAAACGTTGATGCGCGCGCATGGCTAATTTGTGGACAAGTAAAAGTAATTACAACATTTGAAAACGGAACTCTTTGGCTGTAGAATACAGTTTGTTTCATCTGACTGTCCCTTGTTTTTACGTTGCGGCGTCATTTTATAAATTGGTTGTCTACACCACCATGGATTTAACTTGTGAAAATTTTCGTAGTATGATTTTCTACGACTTTTTCGACGACGAAATTGTTTTTGGCGATGAAGCACCATGCAAGACGACTAGCTATCTATATATATAGCTATATATATATATAGCTGGTTTGCAGAATTCAAATGCGGTCGTGTGAATCTCAGTGACGCATTTCGTGATGGTCGCCCATCCACTGCTGTGAACAACAAAAACGTCGATGCTGTGCGCCGTATGATCAAAGCAGACAGGCATGTGACATACCATGAGATTCGGGCATCTTCAGGCATAGGCATGAGTCAAATACAATCAATACTACACAAACATTTGAGTGTGACTCAAATGAAAAAACGGATCGCGTCACTTGGTGCAATGCCATGCTTAACAAAGTCAACGAAGGGGCGTCAAATTTGGTGTGGGCTATAGTAACAGGTGACGAAATATGGATTTATAGTTACAATCCCAAAACAAAGCAGCAATCGAGCGTACGAGTCTTTCGAGATGAGCCGAAACCAACCAAAGCGGCGCGCGCGCAAAGTGCCTCTACGCGGATGATTGCTACTTCTTTTAATAAAACTGGACACGTGGCTACTGTTGCGTTGGAGAATCGTTGTACCGTGAATAGTGATTGGTACACGGTAATTTGTTTGCCGGAATTTATTGACAAACTCCGTAAAAATAACCCTAAACGCCGTATCATCTTGCACCACGATAATGCCAGTTCTCACACGGCCAAACAGACAAATGAATTATTGAAGATGAACAACGTTGACCTTATGAGCCATCCCGCGTATAGTCCCGACATGGCACCTTGTGACTTTTATTTATTTCCAAAAATTAAGAACCACTTACGCGGTCAACAATTTTTATCACCTGAAGAGGCTGTCGAAGAGTATGAAAAATATGTTTCAGAGATTGTCACGGAGGAGTGGCATAATAGTTATTTTTGATATAAGTGCGGAAAGTTAGTCATTATTCACGAGGCTCGAGGCTTCTTGGCCCGAGCCAGAGGCGAGGGTCAAGACGCGAGACAAGTGAAAATGACAAATCCGCACGTGTATCAAACGACGATTTTTAATACATTTGCGAAAAAACTACATTGAAAGTAAAATAAAACAGTATTTAAAAAGAACTCATTTTCTGCTAGTAAATTAAAATAATGAAATACAACCACTGCAACCATTATTTAAAACTCTATGGAAATATAGTTCTAACGTGCTGTTTATTTTCTGTAATATCGGTCTGTAACCACTTTTTTTATTATGAAGTCCTGGTACTTTTGTTTAAACTTCTTTAGGAACCCGTGCACGGTAGTGAGATACAATTTATCTGTAATACATAAAACAAATATATGCATAAAAATCTCGCCTGTCACCCATTCAGGGGTAGGCAGAGACCTCCACTCGATACGTTCATTATATAGTATTTGTAAATAAATATAAGTTTTAATGAAGAATGACTTACGTCACAAAGCACATAAATATTAAATAAATATACAACTTCTTTAGTTCTGTGCTTAAGATTTGAAACAATAGTAAATTAAAAAAAAAATGGAAAAGTAAAAACCACTAGTGCGAAAATTCCAACTTTCGGCACGATTTGTAGTGCGAAAAATACCACGTTTTGAGCAACTGTAATAAAAATGTTTTTAAAATTGGTCCATTCGTATGAAAAAGTGCATTAACGCTAACGGAGAATATTTTGACAAACAATAAATTCATTTCTGACCATTTATAGTATTTTTTCTTATTCATTCCGTAAACTTATAGTGCGCCTCAAGTATCGTATATCCTTCAAGACAATAAAATTAGCAAAGATCGTATTAAAAAACATGTACTTGATATCAAGCATGGGTAGATAATATCACATACGTTGGAAATTGGTGAAATTACAGGCATATGGAACTTGTCAACTTATGTATCAGGGTGACAGGCGCAGTGGTAGTGCCCTTCAGATCTTTGCGAATTAAATGCTCTGAGGATAGATATAGGTACTGAAAATGTATAAAGGTATTTACCAGTACTAAACAATTCAACTATTAGTTGAAGTCGTAAATAAGTATTCGAAAGTTAATTGCAGTAAGCTGTTTACTTTTATTCTCAATAATAGCTGTTATACAAAGTATGTATTTTGTCGTATAATTTCCTACGTTTATAACTACAAGCAAACTCGTTATTGTCATGTTTTTACATATTATTTGTTGTTTGTAGGATTTTTATTTTGGATTTATTATGTTACTTTTTTTTTTTAATTTATTTATCTAAAATTTATTCTCTAAATTACTACAATGTATCTAACAAATATTTCTTTAATTCATTTTTTATGTAACTTTTATTACCTTGCAAACATTTTAAGTGTGAAGGAAGATCATTACATAATGTTGGAATTAAATAGTCCTTCGTCCTTTTTCCATACACATTGTTTGTTTTAAAAATCTCGTACCTGCCCGCTGCTTGCCTTGTTGGATAGTTATAACGTTTTGGTACTTTATACTCATTACTTGAATATTCTTGCAGCATTTGATAAAGCATAATTTTTTTTTTCTGCGGGAATTATGTTACAAATTTTAAATAATATATCATAATTATGCATTCTTTTACACTCACTACGCACTTTCCTATCGGATAACAATTTTAAGAACCGTATTTGTAATAGTCTTACTTTGTTAAGTTGTGTCACGTAGGTAGTACCATACGTTCCCACACAATAATTGATAATAGATTCTACAAGAGCATGATAGAGAGTATACAGAATCGCACGAGGATTACAATAGGCAAGCATATTAAATCTACCTAATATCTGTCGCAGTCTAGTACAAAGAACATCTACATGAATTGACCAATTAAATCGATCATCTACCATTGCTCCCACATATCTATAATTACTAACTTGCTCTATAGCTGGACAGGTACAAGCAATGCTACCGCGATGCAGACACTCAAATGAGTGACCTATCAAATGCAAAGGTTGTACTACTGTTTTCTTCCTATGCCCTGAACATATATGCATGAATTTTGTTTTATTTATATTTAGAATAATCCCATTATCATGTGCCCATCTATTCAGGTTATTAAAGTCTTCCTGTAAATTTTGTAGCAATGGGGTAAGGTCTGGTCCTGTACTCATAAGGCATGCATCATCCGCAAACATATAACATTTACATTTTTTAATGACATTAGGCATACTATTAACGTGGAGAATGTAGCACAGTGGTCCAGTCACAGAGCCTTGAGTCACGCCGTACCTTATATTTTTTAAGTCACTATAACATTCATTCACTTTAGCTACAAAAGTTCTATTTTTTAAGTAGTCAGCAAACCAACTTAATAATTTTCCGCGGATTCCACTAGCATCTATGGATTTCAAGAGGGTTTCGTGGTCTAAAGTGTCAAATGCTTTTTTGAAATCAATGAAAAGAACTAGTACATGATATTTTTTATTTAGACTAAGGTTTATTTCGTTACTGAATTTTGAAAAAAAGGAATTTGTGCTATTGCCCTTTTGAAATCCGTATTGCATCTGATTAATTACCTGATTTTTTTGTATATGCCCAGTCACCTGACCCACAATCACCCGCTCTACTATTTTATTAACAGAAGGAAGAATAGAAATCGGTCTGTAATTTCCGGGATCATTGACCCTTCCACTCTTGTAAATAATATATAATAGGATAATTGAGGTTTTTAAGGCGTCTGGGTACAGTCCCAAGTTTACAGACGTATTAATAAATTTAGCTAAAACTGGGCTTTTAAGATTTTTAATTGATTTTAAGTCACACATTCTTATTTCATCGATTCCTGGCGACTTTTTAGAATTTAATGAACCTATTACTTTATCCACCATTCTAGACTCAATAGCCCTAAAGAACATTGATTGGTTTGCTTCAGAGACATAACTGTCTCTACTTAACAAGGTTGTGCTACATATGTGTTTAATTTTACCTATTTCCTCAGAGTATGTACATGCAAAACTATTACATATTTCCTTAGTACTACAGTCACTTCCCATATTTTTTATGATAGTATCATCCAGACTGCAATTTTCTTTACCGAGCCATTTATTCATGACATTCCAAAGTTTTCTACTATCTTTGCCGGCATCAATTATTTCCTGTTTTCTACTAATGTTCTTGGATTTGTTTATAAATTTCTGCGTTTTATTTCTCCACCTGTTATATTCTAATCACAAAATACAGTTAATCAAAATACTACTTAATCAAATATGTACCTATGTAAAATCGTCACGGCACTATATGTTGGCTTCGACGGAATTGGTTGATAACACCCAACAATAAATGAACCGAAACCAACCTGTGCACACACACTCCATGAGACAATGCTTTACATCCTCAGGAATTCCACATACTTCGTAATTCGGTGAATTCACCTTCCGCATCAAATACAAACATTTGTTTAATGAAACATGTCCTGATGGAAATCTATCTGCGCTGACAATTTGAGCACTGCTTAATTTTATGTGGTCAAACCAAGGAACACGAGCTGGCTCATTTCCCGGGACTTCATATAAAAAACTCCGTCCAATGAAAATGGAACTAGCCCATAAAGTTTGCGACCACTGGTTCGTCCTGTCACTTAATAACATTAAAAAACTTCAAACTTAGTTTTTTAACTTTAGATGAACTTTGGTGGCATAATTACTGGCATTAAAACTGCGTTGTAGACTGTTACGGTCTATAGCGTCTATGCTGAGTCAGAGCCATTTGAGCACAAAATTATTGCAAACTCAATGGCAAACTCGATCTGTGTATTGTTTTATTCATCTCTGTAAATGCTGTATATACGTGATTTATGAATGTGTACGAATTAATGTTCTAATTTTGTTAAAAAAGTTTTAATGAACTAAAATAAATGTTTTAATTCAATTTTATTCATTTTGTACGAAAAAACTTTTTTATTATATTTGGCCAAAGACTTCTCTTGTCCCGATTTCTTTCCCATACAATAAAATCAAATTTATTGGAAACAGTGTCTATTAGCATTAAAAAAAAATTAGGTAATTTTATTAATTTTGAATGAAACATATTTTATGAAATTTGACCAACTTGGGCAGTCCCGATTCTTTTCATCCCGTACAATGAAATGATCCCTTCATGAGTCGATAAGCATTAAAAAAAATTTGATTAATTTTATTCATATTTATGGACAACTCACGTTTGACCAAATAATTGACATAGGCCAAAAATGTTTTCGTAAAAAAAGACCTAATGGTTTCTAAAACAGTTTCCTTGTATCTTCTACGGTTTTCGATGTCCCACAACTGACCAATTGAAAAAAAAACACTGTATACACACGTTTTAGTAGCAGTAGAGCTTCTTGTGAAGAGCAAGCAGTAAGTAATGTGAGCATTACTTTGTTTCGGTTTTGGAGGGTGAGGGTGCTGGTGAAATTACAGGCACATGAGGCTTTTCAACTTATGTCTCAAGGTGACGGGCACACTGGCAATGTTTATCAGATCTGTTCGAATTAAAGCCCTGAGTGGCTCTGCATCTGTTATGGACAGATGTGTCGCTTACCTCTTACCCGTATATAGTCATTTTTAAATGATTATGTACGGCAGTTTTGTAAAAAAATTATAAAATATTATGGCGAACTAAGATATCATAAAACAAGTAATACTTATATTTATATACCTAACTTAAAAGTTCATTTGAAGGCTGCATAGGCGCCTGCACCCGCTCAAACATAGACATTTTCAGTGTCCGTGGGCAGATCGCAACGAAAACGAAGAACATTATCCATATGTATAGTAAGTTTATACTAGTATATAATTAATAAATAAATAACGCACACACTCAACATAGCCCCGCACTAGGGAAACCCTGTGTCGCGGGTGCCATGGACACACACATAGACAACCACTAATTACACCCAAACTCACGAGAGAAATAAATGTAGGCCATACAAACATTTCTCCCGGCCCGGGAATCGAACCTGGGACCTCTGCGTGGCAGATGGTAACCGTTCGGCCACTGAGGCAGTTAATTAATTCAAGTCAAGTAAAATCAATCCACGATCAGAGACCACGATCACCAGTGACCATCTAAAACAAGTCGGCTTCTAATTCATAATCACCCAAAAATTTGTGTTTTAAAATTTGTACAACTTATTTTGAAAGGTAAATTGAATTGCTTATGAACTAATATACGCTGAGATTTTATACACGATTGTTTTCTGCGAGCGACTAGTGATGATAAGAACAGGAAAATTGGCCTCGCTTTCATTGTTCGCTTAAAATTGTTTTAATTATTTTTAATAACATATAGAAATGGAATAACATTTAACAAAGAACAATTTTGGAACTGTCATAATGTAAGTGGACCTCTTTTTTCGAGTCTACATAAGAACGAACCATCATTGCAATTATCTACGAATCTCCATTTTATTATAAGTGTAGCGGACTGTATCAATGAGGTTCGGTTGCTAATGAAGAGTGAGCAAGACCAAAGGAAAAGTAAACTTACAGTATAATAACACCAACAAAGTGAAGATACGAACAAACACAAAGAAAACAATAACAATATCAAAGAAAAAGGCGTCAATAAGAAGTAGGTACAGATAAATTTAAAATTTCAATGTAAAACTAAAAAGACTTACAAAAACACACAAAAATATTTGTAGCGACTGCTGAGATTTGCCACAATAAGGATGAAAAAACTTAATCGTACAAAATGTACGTGTTGTTTTCGCAAGCTATAATTAACAGCTGTACAAGTGTACTTATATTCTATTCTTCAGTCAGCGTGTGCGTATGCAAGGTAAAAATACAATATGTATTTATTTAAATTAGCCGTCACTTTTTTCAGAAAACAGGTATGTTAAATATGTAATGAAGTATGTTTCATACATGGTCACTATACGATATGGTTAATATGACATAGCAGGACACAACAAACAATTTCCTAAAAGGGAAAAATATTTAATACTTTTACGTAAGGACTGTCTTGTTCAGAATTAACTCACAAAAATTTTGTCTCATTTTGGGTTATGAGATATCTTTTAATTGTTTCTCACAAATTTCTAACGACCGTTGTACTGACCTGTAGAGATTTAAATTTTACGTACAGCAATAGTATAATATTGAATTTCACATATTTAGAGTTGCAACACTATTGTAATAGAAGTGCGATATATTAAACTTTGATCCTATCTGTTTTTAAGCATAGCTTGTCATATCATGCACCGCCTATTAATTATTCTAAATCCCTCCGGTTGACCGGTAGAGAATGCCTAATGGCATTAAGTCCGCCATTTGGACTGTTTTGTATGCAATACAGTTTAATAAACAAAATGCGACTATTTCGTCTTGTGATCGTGTAGTTTTCAACGTGCAATATAAGGCCTCATAATAGTTCGATTGCTGACAATAATAATAAATTTATTTGCATTTATATTCAACGAATGTCTTTAGGCCACAAATGCCACGCTTATATGCTTGATCATTGGTAAAAAAATTGACAAACTGGCGACAACTGGCTCAACGACAAAATCGCCAAGGTTAATTAAAGTTAACTGGAAGCGCTTAAATTATCGGGCCGGCCATCTCTTGTGAAGAATTCTTGCCGAACTGGAGGCAGCTGCTGAGTGGACGGTAATCTTAGTCGGGGCCACACACCAATTAGAGGCATTCGCTTTGGCAATTCGGCAACTCGCGCTTCACAGCCTACCTTGACTCCTCGTAATATTGTCAAATTCTTGAACAGGCACAAAGGACTACACACTACTGTATAAGTAAACCAAACGTTCACACTTATTAACATAGAACAATGAGCCGAATAGTTTTTATAGCTTTCCGTACCTACTCTGGTAACGAAACAAAATCAATCGCAACGGAGAATTGCTAACGCAGTAATATTCACCATCAACTACACTGGTTACCACACACACATAGAAAAATCGAAGGTTCATCGTCCGTAACGCAATGAATGTAAACTTAAACCGTATTACATCATAATGAGTCAATGAATTGAGAGGAATCCAGTCGGTAATACATTGGGCGAATGGCTAAAGAATGGTATAATGCTTGCGACTTGAAGGGGCTACGTAACTGTACCATATTATTATGTGATATTATCGTATCTTTGATGAGATACACTGTAATATTCATCCTATCGACATGTAAATATAAAGGTGTTCTAGTTAGATTGTTGTGTTATTTCGAAGACTGTGCTTCACCCACTGTAGTTCGAGGGATTGTAGATTGTTGATAGGCAGTGTAAGGTTACCTTTACCAAACTTATTCAAAATGTGGTAACTAATATTATAAACGCGAAAGTAACTCTGTCTGTTACATTTTTACGCCTAAACCACTGAACCAATATTGATGAATTTTGCTACAGAGATAGATGGGACCTAGGAAGTACAGTTTCGCCACAACACGAAATCTTTAGGGATGTGAATTAGGGGCTGAAAGTTTGTATAGAAAATCAATACATACTTAGTGCAATTGTTAGCTCGCACAAAACGGTATTGAAGGCAGCAAATTACCAAACTGTAATAAAACGTAGGATTTTTACTATGATTTTTACAGCGATGGCAAAGAAAACCGTTTTTGCCGATCGTTTCCCCCTTTATGTTCCCTTTTATGTATTATAAAATTGAATACTCCACAATTATAGACACTTATCGGTACATGAAGTGAAAACAAAATTAAAACAGGTGCTAATGAACATGACAAACGAGGACACAGAGTCGTTATAAATACTTGTTCCTATAAAATGAAAGGCGCTCTACAAATACTATTGTATTGTTCTTATAATAAATTTGCGATCATACTCATAAACGCGCGCGCACACACACACAAAGAGAGAGAGAGAGAGAGAGAGAGAGAGAGAGAGAGAGAGAGAGAGA
>NW_020653200.1:14790414-14833920 GCF_003589595.1 Hyposmocoma kahamanoa | reverse complement strand
AGAGAGAGAGAGAGAGAGAGAGAGAGAGAGAGAGAGAGAGAGAGAGAAAAGAGAGAGAAAGAGAGAGTGTGCACAAACATACATACACACAGTATTTATTGCCCTTCTCTCATTTTTATGTTTGTTATTGCTATTATTTAAATTTATCATATATCTTTTCTAATTAATTTAATAATATAGTAAAATAAGTCCTTATTTAAAAACCTTCTGTACTGATAACCACGACACAGGCCTAGCCTAGTGTCGTTATCTATGTATCACAATATTACGTTTTGAACAGTTAAATAAATGTTTTTGTATAATAAAACTAAGAAAATGATATACATATAGTATAGTAGGCTATTCGATGTGGTTATTAATGCAAATGAAGTCGCGGGGCACCAGCTATTTAATATATTATAAAATCAAAAGACATTACGCCGTCAAAAGTTTTTCTTCAATACCCTAAAAACAACAAACAGTAGAGTAAATCTTTATTTATTAAATTATAAAAAAAGCACTTTAAAAGCAAAATTTCGTTGGGTTAAGTTATATTATAACACTCTAAATTTTATCGTTGACTGGACCTACTATTTTAAGTAATCGTAGTAAACATTAGTATACGTGTATCGTATTTAACCGTGTTTCGCGCTGATGCGTAAAAATAATATTTAATTAAGTACTTTATCTGTAATCATTACTCATCTTCAAGTATCGATAAATAAAAAATCTGTAAAGAGAATTGTAAAGAAAAATGTAAAGAAAATACGTTCTAGTTATTTGCGTACTTGCTTGCGGTTAGTACTTATTTGCGGTTATCATTGAAGTGTTGTTTAACCTATGGCAATTGTGCACAAATAACTTCTATTCTGTGGAATAATCCTAACAAGCACGTTTTGGAACTTTTTATACCAATAACTAATGTTTTTTTGTTAATAAACTAACAGCAAATTGAAGGAACGTGTCTTTAAGTTATGTTAGTTTAGCATTTGTCGCTTCGGACATACGCAAACTAAACTTAATTTACATGCAGTGTATTTGAATGTAAATTAAGTTTCCCCTTATCAGTTACAAAAGGAGCAAATGTAAGAGCTATCAAATTAGAAGACGCCCATTGCAATAAAAACATAAACCGCGTTTGTTTAAGTCGACAAAATTTATAAAGAGTTATCATCCACAGTTCTAAACTAAAATAAAATCTCCTGTCGTATTGTAACCGATAACGATAAAGACTTAGGCGAGTTAATTCTGTTTACCTGAATCGACACCAAAGATGTTACCTTCATTAAAGCGAAACTTGAAACAGCAAGTTGCTTAACTTATCGCGCTAGTTGATGTCATTACGATAATTACATTAAGCAACGTCTTGCCTAATGTAGCTCTGTTATCAATAATGGACAACGAAAATATCTAGTCTTAATGTATATAACCAAATATATACTCGCAGTGATTGCTCAAGGAATCAACAAAGTTTTAATACTTATATAAACAATCTACACCATTCGAAATTGTGTATATTTATATACTGTTTGCGCAACAAAATTTTGAATCATAAATTTCCAAGTGGGATTGTATTTATGAGGCTTTGTCCTTTTCAAGAATTTTTTTTTGCAAACTTTTGCTACTAAATACGGTCACTCGATTATTTAACGGAAAAGGTCACAATGATGTTATAATAATTTTGTTGCAATCTTGTCGAACCAAAATTCTTCTTTTATTTTACACAATAGTGTTTTTATTATGAATTATAATGAAAAAAATGTGCCAATCACACCCAGTAATTGATTTCAAACAGAATCAATTACCCATCTAATAACTAATTTCACTATACGGGCTCCACTCAGAACACTGGGATCAGAAACAACTTAATCTAGCTTAACTTAATAAACTAAAAAAAAAAAAAAATCACCATCATCAACCTATTTACAGGTTCCACTGATGGGCAGAGGTCACTTCTCAGGCGGGAGTTTAGGCATGAAACCATGATCATAGTCTATAGATTATGATCATGGTTTCATTCACACAATATTGAGCGATATGGGGGATATGTGTGAAGATATTTAGGGTACCTGTTAATAATGCAACGTAAGTGTCATAACCGAAACAGAAACGGATGCAGATGAGAAAATTAAATCTGAACGCAAACGGAAGCAGAAGTGTAAATACTATAAAGATCTCAACGAAATAATTCCAAACAAGGCTTGTTTTTGGCTTTATAATTGCACTTATCTGCTATAAAAGGTACTCCCAAAAGTTGTGGAAGCAGAAATAGTAACAGATGTGAAAAAGTTTGTGGTACTTCCGCAGCTGCGGAAGCAGAGGTCTGTTGCATCATCAGTACGTATGTACTAATTACAACACTAACACTACACACACAACCCTATTATTGTTTACCAACGTTATCATTAAGCCGGGTACTCACTAGTGAGCTGTAACCGTCACTGTTGAATGTTATGTTATCAAAAATCATAGTGCGTACGTGGTTCGCGAGCTTGCCGCGAGCATAACGCTTGCGGTTCGCAGTGAGCCGACACTAACCAAGCCCGGGTACTTCTTCTAGCGAGTGAAGACTGTTTCACGCGTACACAGTAGAATCTGTCACTTTAGAGTTTAAAACTCGCTAATGAGTACCCGCCTTTATGTAACCATAGAAAAAACCAAGCATAGACCACAATATTATTCGCCATTCTAGTTACTAAACGACCTTCGATAAGTAGAAAAAATATTCATAAAATTATTATATCCTACAAAAAATATAAATGTGAAAAATAGACCAAGTTCGGTTTACAAACTTCGGTATAAGTTAAATCAGGATTGTCAAATTTTATTGATAAAAGAATTGAGACGGGTGCCAAAGTATATGCAGGTTCTAATATACAACGTTCATCGCTAATTTAAAACATATTTATGATAGTGATTACATTTATAATATGATGAACAAAGAAAATGTTGAAATGAATATGTTGAGTTGAGGACATGTTGAGGTATGAAAGCTGAGGATGTGGTGAAATGAGGGTGTGACGACCTGAGAACATGGTGAGATGAGAATGTGGCGAGTTGAGAATTTGGTAACCTGCTCACAAAGACAGGTTTCATCACGTTTCCCTTCATTGAAAAGCACATGGTAAATTTCAAATTAAATTTCGCATATCAATTCCGAAAAACTCAGATGTGCAAATCCGGATCAAACCATTAAGCTACCGAGATTTCTCACTAACAACTTAGGAAAGTAAATTTCCCAATTGGTTCTACAGATAGAGTAGGTCACAATCTGACGATTAGACTGTTAATTACAAGGTTAAGTTATCAAACTATGCATTAACATTTACATTATGACTGTTCTGTGTAATAAACATAAATATTTCCTACCTAATAAATAACAGTAAAAGACTTCATAATGTTAATTTTATTTTCATATAAATACATAATAAATATAAATTTGAGTGGCAACCATTGGCTTACAGGTTAATGGTCACAACTAATATTCGGTTACTATTTGGTATTTGGCTTATTCGGCCTGAATACCGAATATTGAGTCACTATTTGGCCGAATATCGTATACCTAAAAGCAGGAGGAAGAAATATGAAAAAACACAGTAAATTATTACGTAAATTTGATTAATGTTGTACATATCTACAATACAGAAATTCGCTAAAGCGGTATTGTTTGCTTTTTATAGGTTTATTTTAGAAGAGAGCAAAGAAACTAAAATATTATTTAAGAAATCAACAAAGGTCAGAGCATAATGATAACTAACTACATACTTATTTTATAATGTATTTTACTTATGGCTAAATAAACGCTAACAAAATCAACCAAGTACTTATCATTAGCATACCAAATAAAATTAAGTTTTTGAAAGTTTATCAAACTGAAGTTAAATTAACAGTGAAATCAAAATTCTTCGTAAATCATGAGTACAAATTATAAATGTGAAAATTAAGGTCTTTTTTATTTCATTATACAAAACTATTTATCTAAGTTTAAGTACTTGAAGTTAATGAGTAGTATTTTTCGTGCCAATTTTCGTAAGTTTGTGAATCATACCGAATAGTTTGGCCGAATGTTTAAATTCGGCCACGCTTCTAGCAGAATATTCGGTATTCAGCAACACTATTACAAATGTATATGGTATAAGAATGCAAATACACTTTGGTAAGAAAAGCAAGCCTACTTGTTTTGAATGTGCGCTTAAATAAATTTCATATATATTTTATTGAATAATTATGTCCTTACAAACAATATACATATTCTTCCATTATTTTATTATACAATCATTCAAAGAAATGATTTAGTGGACGGTGGATGACACGCGTTGAGTTATATTAGTTAAGGTATTGTATTGACAACAAGTCGTCAACGCTCTGATAGCTATGAAGTATGCGACTATCCGCCGCCGTACATAATTTCCGATTAAGCACTTTCGAGTCAGTACATAAAAAAATGACAAATTATAATTTGCTGTTATCCACTAGAGGAACGTTTAGAAAGTAATTTATTTTGCGGTAAACGTTCTAACATTTGGATTTATCTAGTCTGATCACAGACAGAGAAAACATTCGCTGGTGTCAGTATATTTAATACGTATTTCCTATCGCAGTTTCATATATATAAAAATTCTTAGTTGTTAAACATTTATTTATATGTACAACATCACTGTTTTACGTTGTTGCGTTAATAATGAGAATTATTATTAATAAAAATTAAATTTAAACAGTTGATCGCTGCAGACAAATGACGCATTCTGCATCGAATTTATGTAATTTTTTTACTCGAGTTTGGCGAAGTATCATGGAAAGTTTCATTAAAAAAAGCACAAATATATCTTATCCGAGTGACAAGCACTGCACCATCAAATATTGATATATTGTTAAAAACGGAATAATTTAGGGTTGAGCCTTGAAAAGAGAGAGCGCTGCGGAATTTTGGCACATTCACTTTACAACAGAAATTACGGGTTGCGTAACCGCGCAGTCAACATTGGAACTGTATCATGACTAACTTTAATCAATAAAGGTGATTAGTTAATTTTACTACAAATTTTACTGTTATTGTATCTGTTACCATAATTGACAATACTTTCACCAAAATTAATGTATACATTTGAAAAGACTATGGAAAACATGATATAGATATGAAATATATAAAAAAATAAAATATTTCATGAAGGAGGTGAGGAAGGTTTGTCAGGAACGTAGCAGGTGGAGGTCCATAGTTTCTGCCTATCCCGGAGGGAGACAAGCGTGATGACACGTATATGTGTATAAAACTTTCAGTAAATTTGCCGCAGGTAAGAAAAGAGACTTCAAAAGACAATGAGGATAAACAACTAGTTTTCCTTTTTACGCAAAAGCTTGACCGAATTTATTTTATACGGCACTTAGAATTATAGAAAATAAAACAGAATATAATTACGCAATGAAAAGTTTAGAGAAAGAATCAAAAGTACTTATTCACTATTTTTTTCCATGCGGGAATAATACCACAAAATTGCGTATTATGTATCCAGTTCATGATACTAAACTGTAACCTGCATAATTAATACAAGGACAACTTAGAACCAAAGAAGTCCAAAACAGATGCAATAAAGTTATTATTTATAGTTCATAACTTTTTGCAAAACCCATAAAATTGAAATGTGCAACTTTACAAGGTGTATATGTACACAGTTTTATATCACAGTGTATAGTGGTGACACGACCCATTGTTGTTGGGCTGATTGTTGGATTTGACATTTGGAAAATGTAATACGACAAATAATAGTGTCATATTTTGTAATGTTTCAGTTTCAATTTATTCACCGTCATAACATAAGAAGCAGGTAACTATTTAAAAAAGAACTCTTCCACTTACACGAAGTCAAATAAAACAATTACACCTGTTATTTACAACTCAAATATTTCATATCAACGTAACAAAAATGGTATACATAAATACCTCTCTAGAGTGTATTGCACAAACGTCTTTTAAAATAGTAAATAAATATTATTCATGGAAGGCGACTAAAGCAACTCTCAAAACAATTCACAAATGCATAAAAAAATATGTTCACTAAAAAATAATAAAAACTTTACGAACCTCATCAGTTTTGACTTCCATTTTGATCGATAATAATTTATATAAAAATTACAAAGACATAGAACTTTCACTGTTTAAGGGGAGAATACTGGCGAATTGTAATTGTAAGAAAGTTATGGCATAGCTTGCACTCATGCGCAGGGGCGAGCGCGCGAACAGCCTGTGCGCGCGCTACTGACATGTTTGATGTCCGTCAATCGTCACTCAACGCTTCAAGATGGTTTCGAGAACCGGCGCGTGTCGCATAGCGTCATCGTCACCCACCACGGCACGGTGGAAGGTACTGTCAGAGCGGTCTATACCTCCGCAAACCCGCACGTGACTAACCTATCCACATTTGAGCAACCGCACAAAAATATTTATTGGATCAGTGGAAACGGGGTGGTACTCATGGAAAACAAAACAATTTGAAGCTGGTTGTTTTGAATGTACAGGGTCAAGAGCACGTTAAGCTTGACACTTAAGATTTAAATCCACTTACGATAAGAACGATCCAAAGTACAAAGTGTCAAGCTTGACGTGCTCATGACTGTACTACTTGTTACATATTATCTACAATTTATAAAATGATACAAAGTTTATTTCATTAATGAAAGATGAGGTTTTAACTGCGCTAAGTAGGTTGATAGAGTCAAATATAAGCAGCGCATGTTAAATGTTGCACAGCATCCAAACACGTGATTGATAGTGTATTAAATTTTTATTAAATCTATCGAGTCTTTTGACTTCTTGATTAATCGTAACATCTTTGTTATATTTAAGACCACGCCGAAGTACGTTTGTAATTGCGAAATAATTGCGTTCGTTTAATCCTTTGCTGTATCGTTTTAGAGCTTTAGTTGTGAAATTAATGTATAAGATATTTAAATATTCACTCTATAAATCATACTCTTTAGAAACAGAATTACTTGTAGTTTCCTCTATAGAAAAAAAATCCGTAGTTATCTCTAAAAAACAAATGAAACCCTTAGTACGGCGTAAATACTTCAGAGAAGGTCATGCATTTTTGGTCAGTCATTAGTTTTTGATTAATAATAAAACTTCATCTTTTCTATAACGTGTACTCCGTACATTTTTGTGAAATATGTATTTGTTTTAAAAATACGAAGGAAATAAATTTGCACGCGGTCCGCCCATACTAGCTGGAGCCGCCACGCTTCTCTCCTGTCCGCTTTAGTCCTGCTTCGGCCGTCGCCGTCGCATGTGGAGGTAGTGTCGCTTGGGCCTACACACGGCTATATAAACGTATGCCTCACACATACATGAAGCGCATAGAATACCTAAAATCAATTACCGCCAGAAGCTCAGTGCGATCATAGCGAAGCGGTAGAAGGAAACTCCTGTGTCGGGAAGCAGGCATCTATCTACATTGAAGGTGATCTTTTTAACGAAATAATAAACACATTATTTTATCCTATACGAATTCGCCCACAAGTATAATTACGGGAAAATTTCAGAGGCTTTCCGCTATTGAGTTAGGTGGTCAATCAAAAGAGTAAAGTCGAAAATATTCTTGGGGGCAGTGATCGATATTAGTCTATCGTGTTATAACATCGTATATCGTATGGTTTTTGTCGACCTCGGTGGCCCAAGGGTTTTACTGTGGGCGTTGGATAAGGAGGTCCCGGGGTTGATTCCCGGTGGGACCAAATTGGGAAATTAACTTTGTTGTGGAAAGTGCCCTAGAGTGAATTACGTTAGTCTGGTACTCACAGTATGGGAAATTCCCTAGTTTGAGGCCAGGCTATTGGTGTGGTTGTCTGGCAATTATTATATTACTATTATTGTAAGAATAGTATAAGGTATCTATAGATTACGGGTGACAAGAAACGAATGGAAAGACTTAGAAGAAATATTGCTAATATTGCAGTAAATACACGGCGATTTCCCAGACCATACGGAAAACTTACAGTTGCCTACAATAATAATATACATACAATCAATTATCAATCTTCAAAATTACGCCGAAATTCACAATTTTATGCCCATCAAGCGTTTACCAAAGACAGTTTATGTTTACTATTAATATTACATGATTTCTTTAAATATATCCTATGAAAAGTGAATTTTAATTTTGTTATACATATTATTATATGATATAGTGGTGCAGTGTGCGTTCGGTCACGCACCAGAAAGAGAAGTGACTGGATCAATTAGAGTCTTAAAAAAATGGAATCAACAAGAGTCTCGCGTCCGTCCTCTCTGGATGACCAAGTGACGATCCTCTGTGGACGACCAGCGGATTGACTGGCTACAAAGACAACTCGACTGACAGGAATTCAAACGTCTTACTTTTGGACAATTGACGACATGAGCAGTCCTGATTAAACCTCTCAGGAGAGCAGATGACTCCTCCTGACATATTATAATTTATTCAGACAGGTCATACAAAGGCTGTTCCGAAAATCTATGACGTATTTACTTGGTGATTGCGAAACGATCAAATAATTTGTCAAATTTTACGTGTTTGTCAAACCTTTCGACAGTCGGCGGTTACGTTTGATGCGTTTATCAAATAATGTACGTGTTTGATATGTTTGATGAAAATCTAGATTGACGGCGCGTTTGACAAATATGTTTGAAGGTATGCGGGAATGTTTGAACCAAACTTCAGTTGACGCTCATGCGTTTACCTTGCTAGATTCCATATAGTTTTCTAGTTCTGTGCACAATATTTCTTTTAACAAATTTTCGTGGATATATTTATTATATATTTTTCACTTAATTTCAACCATTCTCTATACTAACATTTTTTTTCTTAATACATAGTGATAGAGTTAATGCCAGAAAAGCTTGTCTATTATTCTTACTCATTGCACAAATTACAAAGAGATATGACTCATTGTATTAACTATAGTACGGTACGTACGAATGCAGAAAGAGATAACCGAAAGAGTGAAACGCGATACTACATACAAGTTTGTCAAACTTGATTGATGGTTTATTTGATCGTTTGCCACATTGTTTCAAAAAAATGTGAAGTATGAAGGATAAATTTGACAAATTATTTTGTTGTTTACGGGGCGCTTTATTAGGGCCGTGGAAAAGCGGAGGGGTTGTCCCTGACGTTTTCTACTAACGTTTAAACTTTAGTGAATTAAATTTTATTCTGCACGCTTCGCAATGCAATGCTAGTAGGTACTCGCTGTCACGGCAATCGCCTGCTGTTATTACGTCGCATCGCACCGGTGGTCTGTGTTATTTTAGAATATTATAGAAATAGAATATTATGGCAAAGAATAAACAACTTTACATTAGCAAAATCTGTTTTACTACAAATAAATAGAAATTGCACGCTTCGCACTGCTACCTATGTACTGTTTTATGACTGTAACCAGCATTTATGATAGAACAGTTGATCTAAAAACTAATAATAGCATCCATGTTCCTTCATAAAAACTGATGATACCTAGCATTTCTATTGTAAGAATTACTTTTATTCAATAAAGACTTTTATTAGATTCACATCGTCTCGGTCATATTATTGACGAAGGTTGTTGATAAGCTCTCACTTGCATTCCATGTATGTCATCGACGATATTGATAAAAGTAAGTTGCCATTTACTACATTAAGATAAATAATCATTTCATTTATAAAGACATAAATAGGCCTTAAATATACCGAAGAGCTTAAACATTACGAAGACTGATATTCAAAATGCTTTTACATCACAGTCATATATCTAGATAGACGCCGTAAGTGTATTTACTTCGCGTGCTCAAAGTAAGTGACATTCACTTACTTGCCGCTGATACACTTCAGAACGTGCTCGACCTTCATCGTAGAAAAACACCAGTCGAAAACGTGAAAAATGCATAATTCTGCCATTATAAATTGCCAATGCACCATAACTGTGGGTAAACGGGTAAACAGTGACGTTTCCTTCCAGGGGAAAGTGATTTTATGATTAGAAGATGTATAATTTATTTTAAAACAATTATTTTGATTTTGTACAAATTTCGAGAAAACAAATATGCAACCGAGTGTATGTCTCATGATTTGTAATAAATTGCGGCTTTTACTTGGTGCGATATATTTATGATCTTTTGTTAATACGCCATGAATATCGAACGAACGCACTTTTGTATAATGCATTCAGTTTCGTGTCACGGCCGCTTGTACACACGCCAGCACATCAAGCTACACATTGACGTATCTTGTTCCGTTGCACTGGAGGCGATTTTCGAACAAAAATGTGTAGTCTGATGTGCCGTTGTCCGTACATTTCTTTGGCCAAATTTAACATTTAGTGATGTTAGGCAACACTGTCTCGATTCTGATCGATTTTGAAAACAAAGGAACGGAAATTATTATTATAATATTATTACCTTAGCAATATTATAAAAATATTCTACAACTCTTTTGTTATAAAGTTTAGTAACGTTTCGTTTTTTTTTCAGTTTTGTAGTATCTATTATGAGTAGTATCTGTAATTTCGATAATTTTTGAAGCACGTTGCCTCGAATGTCCGAATATAGTGAGCAAATATTTACATACATCGCCGGACATGTAGTAATATAAAAAATATACAATGCAAAGAATTAACAGTGCGCTGTCTTTACAAAAACCTGGAGTTGGTCATATGTATGAGTTCGTTTCTTTCGAGGACGAAGGTGGTCTAGTTTATTCCACCTAAGATGCTATCCAAATATGCGGAGTAGCAGAGTTAGAAATCCGAGAAATAATAAACAAATCACAAAAATTTCACATGAAGCCTTCATTACGTAAATCTCTTCTGATTAATAAGATTTTACCATATTTTGTCAGCACTAACATTTTCATTTGTCTTGGCATTCATCAATTTGATCAATCACCAACATAAAACCATCTAGTACAATTAATTAAGGCAGTCGTAAGTTCTTATATTGACGTATTCATTATTTAAGTTAATCGATAAAATCTTCTATTACAAAAAGATGTCATATAATAAGCTAATTTTATTGGAAGGACAATAATTTGAGTATTTGAAGTCGATTAAAAATTCAAGTCTTCATTTTTTAAGTAATCAACATTTTTTTAAAAACAAGTAAAATTTAGAACTTAACTATCTTATTCTAGTATTTTTCTACAATATTATTATTACGACTACTTGTAATCAACAAATACTTGAATAAAATTATTCTATTTAAAATCGATTTATTGAATGCATGGTTACGCGTATTCCGTTCAATCAATCGATTTAGAGCGAGCGGGAGGAGGTTTTCATGACTAAATAGCTCTTGTGACGTCATAGTGGGTACAAAAATGTGGCAAGCTTGGTTTTCATACAAATTGCTGTACTTGCGGCGTCTATTTAGATATATGTCTGTGTTTTACGTACATACGTCCATACTTAGATATAATTGCAGCGTTTCTCATTTGTATAGCTAGGCTGATTTTTTGGGCAAGGTCCATACTTTCTCAGTCTATAAATGTTTTTTCAATTTCAATTTATAAAAAAAGGAAACTGAGACCCCACGGGATCAATTATCGGAGTCGAAGTTCTAGTTTCCGTCATGTCAGCTTCGTAGCCGTTCTTTTTGATGTTTTGAAAGCGGGACCTCGTATCCAGGTGGTATGCCACCGAGTGTTGCCTCATGTGGCGTTCCCCACAAATGTCAGACCAAATTCTTCGTGGAAAATGCGTCATGTCGTTTAGGCGTTTGCCATCAGCACATTCCAGAGTTTGAACACAGCGGACACGTTTCTTGTGGATAAGGCTTGACCAGAGATGCGACTCGCGATTAACTGTCAGGAAAAGCCTTGGTGGCCCTTAGACGATGGAAAAAAATAGTCTAAGGGTCGCCTTAGAGGATAAGGTGGCCCCGTGCGCTTATGTCACTGCCATTATGACAACAATTTAAAGAGAAAACTAGAACACTGACAGCCATACTAATGGTCTCTGCACCTGTCTGTACTGGCTGAGAAGGAAGCGTAGAACCAGGGACCGGATTCCCTACTTGGATTCAGTTGGGACATTTGGAAAGAGGTACTGTTTGGAGCAGGCCTAGTTTAAGGCGTTTTTGAGTTCATCCAGGTACGTCACCTAGAAATTTGTTGGCAAAAGTATTAGGATTAGATTGAAGATAGCATCCTTTAGGAAGGGTAGTTTGAGGCTTCGTGAATAAGAATATTTTAAGTTGGTATCTATTAAAGTAAGTAGATTTCCATGCTGGACAGTATTGAAATAGCTATGAGAACTTGCAAACGAAGAAGCAAAATTTTAGGGTTCAGATATAGCAGTGTCAACATTCCGGAGCCTATCAGTGCCTAATTACATTTGAAATGGAAAAATTCGTTAGTAAGATATGGTTGAGACTAAACCACAAAAAATTACAAGACCTTTTCTTTGTGGGAATAGGAATTGGCGATGTCTAGTTCACATTTGTTGGTGTTCATTTCGAGGCCAATGGAGTTAAAAGTGTTTATGATTTCGGTTGAGATCAGAAAGAACTCCTAGAGTTTCAGCGTCTTATAGCGGTTGCACACGGCGACTTTCAGCAGCGATGCAAACGCGGTGCAAACGCCGTGCAAATGCGATGCAGTACCGATGCAGTCGCCAATCGTCTAACTTTACACACGCGCGCGATTTTAAGATGCGATGCAAGCGCGCCACTTGCAACGATACAATCTGTTTAAATCACAAGTGTAGCGATACAATCGCGCGTCTCATGAACGCACGTTTGCATCGCTGCTAAAAGTCGCAGTGTGTAACCACTCTAAATATTAAACTTTGGACAGTTTCTCTTACAACATTTTATTGAGCGAAGCAAAAACATTTTACCATATCAGTAGGTTAATTTTATTATGAAAAGGAAAGTAAGGGGGATATGAACTTCCGAGTCACACCCGCCCGTAATACAAAAATCCAGTGCATGGTCCATCGTCGACCTCATCGTCACTTTCCATGAAGTGAGATGGAGGTCAAATGCGCACTTATTGTTTTTTGTTAAAGTAAACATATGTTCATTTTGTCTGATTCAAAAAGAGACGAGAGGGCACCCTCTAGCATTTGAATGTAGTGTTTTTGTAATTAGGCAGGCGCTGCGTGTAAGCAGGATACTACTTTGATAATATAGAAATCGCATATTTGTCTCAGGAACGCTACTCTCGAAATACGAAGTCCGTAGTCATGACCATTTTCCTACTATGTACTAATACCTTTTAGCCCGGTCCTCAGCTCATTGCATCCATCTGCTGCCAGCAGCCCTTCCCAAATCGTCACTCCATTTTCGAACACACCCAGTTTCGAACGCGCCCGTGTTTTTGTTGAAGGACTTTCAGAGTAAAACTGTACGTACGTACGGTTTTAGGGCCCCTGTTCATAAAATTTATTGTATGAATTATGGGCAACAAAGTACAAATCGATTAAAATTCTGAAGAATAATTTTCTTTGTCTACTTAATTAGACTCTTTTTCAAGCGGTGACATATTTACATATCGCTGCAATAGATACATAATGATAATCTATCGACATTTTATTATCTTATAAGGTAATTAAATTGATATAATCAAAGATACGGAGGGCACACGCTCTAAAACGGCACCATTTGAAGCTTTAATATACATTATTATTCGTATGTATGACTATGACCTAAATATTTGTTATGTAGGTACTCACCTGAATTAACTACAACGATAAATCTAGGTACTAGTATATTGTATTAGGACCATATGGTGCCAACTCGATTCTCACAGTATGGTAACTCTCTCAAACTTCTTTCTCAAAATATTAGATGTATAAATCGTAATTTCGAAGGTCTACGCGCGTTATTGTATCGTAGTGACACGTTATGAGACTTAATCGTACTGACTGAGTGTTGGCTCCGCAACTCACCTCCTATACCTACTCTTCAGGGTTACTGTTCTACCACTACTAGTCACCACTTCTCTCAGAATGAGGGTGTAGTTGTGTTCTACTGTCGTCAACTTTCAGTATCAGTGTTGCACTCTGCTTTGGATGACGCAAATTGTTTGACATTAATTATAGACAACAACACAGTTTTAATTGCTATCGATCGTCCCCCTTCCAAGCACAACATATGTAATTTTCTGCCATCATTAAATCAACACCTAAATCGTTTCACTTCCTATTGCAATATCGTAGTGGTTGGGGATATAAACATTGATATTTCCACTAACACAAACGATCCGCGTTCTACTGACTACCTGACCATGGTAGCTTTTCATGGAATGCTTCCGGCTCACACCCTTCCTACTCGTAATAATTATTCGTGCATAGACCACTTAAGAGCTTCCATGCGAAAAAAGTTTTGACGTTGTCTCCGCCCAAATTTGTGAAACAAATATATGCCTGAAGTTCGCGTGACATGCGACAGGAGACGTAGAATTTTGCACATTAAAAGTACTAAATTCGTTTTAGCGGAATAACTCTAAAACTAAAGGGATTAAAAAAAAATCCGTAGTGACAGTTGTCGATCATGCATAAATATAATTAATTATCTAATTTTTGTCCTAATAACCTTAAGCGTTTCGAGGATAAATCGGAAAAATGTGAAAATTAAAGGTCATTTCGTGATTTTTATCTATCGAGGAAACTTTATTGTTTTATGTTTCTGATTAATGTCTATGCTTACAATATTTTATTTTTAACTTTAAAGTGGATATACCCCTCTAAAATCAAATCGAAGATTAGGAATTTAGCGCATACATCTGTCACTGATCATGACACTGTTTTACTTTTCCTTAAAACCAAATCCTCTAAAGTTAATCACCATAAATCAAAAATAATCAAACTGTTAGATTACCGTGACCTGGAAACTGACCTCTTGAATATAGACTTTAAATTAATGTACAATATGCTCGACATTAACTTTGCTACTACCTATTTTATTAATTCCCTAACTCGTGCCATATAAGCTAACACTGCACTCAAAATTATTTCTATCCGTAAAACGCTTAAAAAGCCCTGGATGACGCTTGGCATTCTTTAATGCCTCAGAAACCGTGACCAGCTACACCTAAAAGTTAAAAAGTCACCTAAAGATGACATTCTTAAGACCACATTTTCAAGATACAGAAATTTCTATTCGACACTCCTTACTAAAGCCAAAACTGAATATGATAGGGCGCAAATACGCAAGGCTCGACACAATACCAAAAAGCTTTAGAAAGTAATAAAGGACGTGACCTATACCTCTGTAGAGAGAAAACCGGCACTCGATCTCATTTCAGCTAATCCTGATAATTCAATAAACAATTTTAATTCTTTTTTGCTAACAACATCGGACATCGTAGCTTGGCAGAACGTGTCCCCGTAATCCATAATAGGTCTTCTATTGAGTCATTTTACCCTTATAACTCTGACACATTCGTCCTGTTACCTACGGATGAGGTCGAAGTTGAGCGAATCATAGTGAATCTTCGTGGTGATTGTGCTGTGGGCTGCGACAATGTCTTGGGCTCTTTTGTAAAAAGATTCAAAGTCACCAATAATGAAATCATTTTTATTTTTCATTTTATGAAAAGAATTTAATAGCATTTGAAGGTAAATTTCCCATTCGGAGGAGGAGGTATATAAACACAAAAAATATAAACGTTAATAAAGCCAATAGTTATAGAGACTAATAAATTTTGAAAGTGATAATTAGAAGGAGTGTTAATGTTTTGTAATACTTATCTTTTATAGCTGTTACAATGCCCCCATGAGGGTAGTCAGAATCCAGACGAATGATCTTGTATCCTTAATACACTGGCAACTTAAAAGACGGATGGATGAGTCCAACCAAGTCTAATTTAACAAAACTACATTTACTTCGGTATTATGACAAGAGATTTTAATTGATTATTTTACTTAAAATACTACAACAGTAATGAAAAATATTTAACTATTTTATACCATCAACACAAGTTATATTAAAATGTGAAGTTGGCAATAAGCAGATCTTTTATAAATTTGCTTGAGACAGCATGACTTGACTGGCTGGGTGTACCTATCCTTTTCGGAATTAGCAATATCCACTAAGGCTTTAGTTAATACATGAAATTTTTTTCAGAATTGATAATATTTACAAACAAAGCCGTTTCAGGAGCGAATGCATTAATTTCTTGAAATTTGCAGCTTGAGAACGAAGCGTAATGGAAGCAGGTGACGACGAGGATTTTATCTTGGTATAAGCAAGTTTTCCACTAATCTGATCCTTTTATTCTTGGTTTTTAGACATTTTCACTAGGCAAATATTACTGACAACAACGTGGGCTCCATTGCAGTTTACATATTTAATGTTTTCTCTATCATTGCAGTACTTGAAAAATGAAGAAGTGTGAGCCTGAGCGGATTGAACAGACCTGAGTACTCTTACAGGATCCTTTTCCAAACTTATAGCAGACAAAACACGGGCAAATAGGTTTAATGTACTCCTTGACGACTAGAGCTGAGAAAGGTGACCAGAACAGTTGGAGTTGGAACAAATAAGCCGTCAGGATTTATCCGTGCAAATCTTTTTTTTGTACCAATTATATCAGTGCTAGCCTTCATATTTGTCAAAAATCTTCTGAGAGTTGCGTTGGAACCTTAATTATTCCTTGACTTACCAATGAGTGGTGGCAGAGTCCCCCACTTTCTTCAGTCTTAATCACTTGGTAAAACTATCATATAGCGTAACATACAAGGTAAAATCTAGAAGCAACTAAGATAAAAAGAGCTACTGGGAAATATTTTATGAAACTATTTGAAGGAAAGCGCCTATAGCTTCAAAAGTTTGCGCTCTTTTTTCGCGCTTTAGTTTATTGTACCGCCTATTTTAAAATAAGCGATACAGGTAGGTATTTTTAATTTTCGCTATTACTGTCGCTTGGCAGTTGGCTGTATGAGTTCTGATCTCTTTTGTCTGTTTTGAAAAATATTCAAAAGTTTAGAGCAGCGGACTTTCCTTACTACAGGATTTTCATACTTACTTTACAGGCCATAAAAGAAGAAGTCGCAGTCTTTTGCAGAAGTCCACGATCCCTAAATGACAAACTTTCCGTGTTCTTTATTTGAAAGTAATGCAAACATTTCCGAGCATGTCTAAGAAATAAATATTATCATAACAAAAATACATTAGTTCTCAGGTTTATCGCCTGATGTCTTTTTAATGAAGCCTATAAAGTAACGGAATGATATTTAAATGAGAACAATAAGTGATAATCTGTGTAATTTATATTGACTACATTAGTTTTAGATTACCTCAGAGAGTTTTTGAGAGAGACCTTATTATTTTATGTCATTATGTTAGCCAATGATATTATACTTATGTTAGCGTTATTTTTTTTTCTATTAATGTAACAAAAACTATTCCATAAAGTGATACACTTATGAATTAAAAATGCATGTTTTTATTTGTTGATATAGTTGGAGAATTGGAACTGTGAAATTGATTAAAATTGATGTGTATTACAGCATTATACTTGGAGAATATTCTCATTCTTATGACTGCAAATAAATGAAAATACATACTCGTATATAAGTCTATAAATGTACATGTATATAATACCTATACTATAAATATTAAAAAAAATATTAAAATCTACGCAGCGATCACAATATACAAATGTAAAAATGTTAATGTTATTGGATATTTATACCATTGTATAAATATCCAATAAAGTCAATCCGCACTCTGAGCACTGAGTGTGATAATGGCCAGCCACATCAGCAAAACGTCAACTTTTTAGGAGAGAGGTTTAAAGATTCTACAAACGAAATTGGTCGATTCCTTTTTATGTTGAAATAGGAGTTATAAAATTTCAAATGCACTTAATTTTGGTTCTTGTAGGTTGTACTATTTTTACGACTCATGTGATGAAAAGCACTTTTGACGTATGATCACATGTGGCTTTATTATACCAAAGGCACGAATTTCTTTTACTAATACTCAAATAAGCACTCCGATTTTGGAAAAATACATCGTAGTCTCTAAATACCGATGTGAAGTAGGTATTTACAGACGGTAAACAAGGTCATAAGACGTTGCTTGTAGTACGTGACAAAGAGAAACGTTTCCAAGTTAATTACGCTTACTGCCGATCTTAAACCAGACTCGGACTTAGAGTTCACTAGAGTCCATTTGAAAATTAGCAACCTCAAAAAGTCTAAAATAGTTACGTATTCAACTTCCATCCCATTCGGTAAGAACCATTTTTGGGTAGCTTCTTGCGTAATAAAGTCACATTTTTAAAAAGGTGACCAATCTGTAAAGGGTTACTCACCCCGGAAGGAAACAGAGTTCCCGGACTGTTAATGCGTTCGTATGGTTTCGCCATTTTGTTAATAAAACCTGACATTCTGAATGCTTTGAAATGAAAAATTATAAAAACTAAAGTCTCAGACTGTTTGCGTTACGTCAAACAGCAAGATCGTTGACCCTGTCCTGCCGTGTTAGTATTACTTTGTTTAAATTATATTTGAATTTAATAGTTGTTTCATTTTTACAAAACCTCGTGACATTCCGCAGTAATTAAAAACTATCAAAACATGTTGTTTGTAAACACCATAGGCACTTGCCTATGCAAGCGACACAGACACGTACCCTTTTTATCTTGCAACGTACTTTTAAGCATTAGCATTAGCGAGACAAGGGCACAAAAAGAAATACATAAGTTTATTTACAAACAGTGAAAACAAGTAGGACCACAACTAGAGCTATGAAGTAAAACGCTTATTACACTATCTGATTTCAGGGACCCTGCGTCAAGAGTAGGCGTGGTCCGCAGCAAGTTGTTGTTGATGCTTTTTTTTACACACCAGCGGATGCTGATGCGGGTGGTGTTTATGTATTTTAAAAAATTTGAAGACTAAGTCGGTAGTGCCTGGTCTTCGTGGTTTGGTATTGCGAACTTAGTCTAGATCTTGCCGCAAAAATCTTGCTAGTATTGCATTGCTACTAATTAAACAATCTTATTCTATTACTCTTACAAAAACTGACAATGTTGATTGTCGTGTTGAGGGTTGATTGTACAGAAATGTAAATATGCCTATTTAGTGGAACGTCAAGAACCAAACTCATTTGAAACCAAATGCATCAATACTTAACGACGATGTGACACTCAAGATTCTCTCTCGAAGATTCAGTCTTCTTGCTCTAATCTTACAGGGTCTTGGTCTTGCTACAATTGTGTGATCTTGGTTTTGCAAAAATTTGAAAACAAGACCAAGACCAAGAACAATTTTGGGCTACACTAAAACGGGAGCGAAGAGTTTAGCTAATAAGTTTACTATTTTATTAACGTAATAACGTGAATGTATATTGCAAACGATGTTTTATAAAGTATTTAATACGAAAGGTACACAATTGACAGAGATGTAAGGAAAATATGTAGTTGCTAGGATACATAAACCACAAAGCATGCAGTCTTCTTAACATCCACTTCTCTTTCTCTCTCTAAGGAGGTAGAACAATCTATTATTCACTAGTCTTGCTTTATAGCGTTCAGTTCTTCCATCAGGATAGAGTACCCAATTGCGAGGTAATGCTCTGATTTTTGCTTTTGCTTTAATGAATTCCCTCCTACGTGCATAGCATGTACTGCCAATAACGCGTCAAAGCCGAATTCTGGGCTTCTTGTTATACCAAATCTTATATAGACTTTTATCCATAGTTGTTGGACCTGACTGGTTAAAAATATAAACTACAGCGTTGACTAACCTTGCCCAAAGCCCTTGGGGCGAGTCTTTCGCGTGCATCATAGCTCTCGCAGCTTCGACAATGGCTCTGTTTTCTCTTTCTGAAGAACCGTTTTGTTGCGGCATATATGGCATTGTCGTTCTTTGATGAATATCATACTCTTCCACTATTTTCTTTATGATCTGATTATCAAACTCTCACCCGTTATCTGACAGTAACTCCTGTACTTTGTGTCCTGTTGCTTTTATTTCAGGTCATCATCAGTTTCAACTTCTGGCTTACTTCTTATTTTTGCCTCATTCGGTACTATATAGGACGTAGCTCAAGTAGCGTAGCGAGAGACACTTTTAAATATAAACTGGGATTATCTTCATAAATAAATATTTATTACGTATTTTACTTGTTAATAATAATAATAATTTTTGGAAGCTTCTTCTAGAACTGCCAAAATGTTCTTCTTGTTTCTAACCTATTTTTTAAATACATTCTAAACACCAATCTATATTCATTCAGCCAGTACTTCTACTCATAGAGTAGAGCCTAGACGAATACATCCCTCCTCCTCACAACTGAAGGGGTGAACATCCTTAGCTGGTGCCCTACCTATGATAGGCAACTTATATAAGTGATCAGCCTATACGATAGGCTAGCCACACACTGCTCTGAAGTTACTACCCTACCAACAAGCAAACCACCGAGGAGGCTGTGGCTTTAGTCTGCCAAAAACCTATCTAAAAGGATAGACCCATGACCAAATGTATTGTATTGAAATCAAACATTTCAAAATATAATTATTCGTTAGTTATCCTAGCTATTTAGGTAACCTATCTAAATCCTAACTCTTTAATTCAGCTACCCTAGCTTGGCTGAATGTTCCTAACAAATTCTTAAACATCACTACTAGAACTTCCTAAATGCTACTAAAGTAATAACTAAACTATCTTCAACGTGAACGTTGCTACGACGACGACACAGGCTTGAGCACCCATCGGACGTCCACTGGGGAACATCAATATTGACTTCCCAGCTGCTTTAGTCCTCGTCCTGCAGCTCTCCAAGTTCCATCTAACTTTCTTACTTTCTTTGAACAAATTAAAACAACACCCAAATTATCCTAACAACAACGTTTCCTAACACGAATATGATATGGCGATATATCATATGGAGGAGTCTTATTAATCAAACAAATATATTTTTCCTTCTCCTAATCCTAACTGCCAATACCCAAAGTTCATATCTAAATCTGCGAAATACCTTGCACCCTGCAAACAACTTAACAAATCGTCCACTCTGGAAATAGGGTATGAATCGTTTTTAATTTTTTTATTCAAGGCCCTATAAATAACTTTTAAAATAATTCAACGCCCATATAAGTGCTAAACATTCCTTTTCCGTAACAGAAAATTTCTTTTCTGCTTCACTTAACTTCCTCGAGGCATATGTTATATTACATATCTCTTCCATTCCCTGTACTAAACAACATCCAACAGCATATCCACTGCTATTCACACACACGTGCTTACTATCAGATGAGTAATGTCCCAAAATAGGCGCTTTACAAATCCGATCTTTCAACACCTCAAACGCCTCCTGCGCTTCATTTGTCCAAACAAACACTTTAAATTCGTGATGGGAAGTGCCAATCTAGCAAAATCATCAATAAATTTTAGATAATAAGAGAACAATCCTAAAACCGCTCTGATTTCCTTCAGACTACGTGGGGGATTTATCTCCTTCATCTCCGCAACTTTATTACTACCGGTACAATTCCCTCGGCCGACACTTCATGTCCTAAAACAGTCACCTTCTGAAAACCGAAACGACATTTAGATGGTTTTAAAGTCAAATGCGCATTTCGCAATCGAATCAAAACCTCTTTTAATGCAATTTTAAATTCGTACTTGCGTATACCAATATATTATTCACATAAACTATCATATTACGATACTTCATTCCCGCCAATATCTTATCCATCGCCCTTTGAAACACCGCTTGACTTGTTTTCAAGCCAAATGGTAACACATTGAACTCATATAGTCCCGTACGTGTAACAAAGGCAGTTTTTTTCCTTCCCTCAGAGATTTTTCAAAAATAAAATATAAAAAATTTCCACATCGGAATTTTTACGTAAGGTTATCGTACACCACTTGCAAGGCGATCTCCACCATTTATAGCATAGGATACTTTTAAATATATACTGGGATTATCTTCATAAATAAATATTTATTACGTATTTTACATGTTCTTCTTTGTTCTTCTTTTTTCTATCCTATTTTGAAATACATTCTAAACACAAATTTATATTCATTCAGCAAGCACTTCTACTCATAGAGTAGAGCCTAGACTACAGTACATATAACAAAATTTTGAAAAATCAGCCTTTAAGAGAACAAAATACTTAAATTTGGAAACAGAACATCAGCATGTTTGAGCTCTCCGGCTTCAATTGCTTTTCCTCTAGTTCCAAACTTCATTCTGTGTGACTTTCCATATATACAACCTTCATGTAACTCACTGTCCTGCTTCAACTTTATCCCAAGCTCTCTGTCTAAAACTTTCTTTATTTTGATGTCCCAACCTTTCTTGGTAGAGTTGTAGTAAATTGTTCGAGTCTAGATAGTTTATGTCTATAGATTGGACAGGTTTAACATTGGTCGATTGTAGCTTATTAAACCCTCCATGTTTCTTCCTGTTTCCAATTAGCAATATGTTACCATTGACTGACAAATTAGATACTGTAGCATGTGATGTAAAAATACTATTTGAAAGCTTATCCTGGGCTGACAGTACAGAGAAAAGGTTTTTCTTTATGGTAGGTACATACCAAACATTATTTAGGGTAATTACTTGCTTGTTGCTTGGAACGTCGGCCAGTACCGACAATTCGCCTTCGCCAATTGCTTGAACTGCCTCTCCATTCGCAGTTGTTACCGTATGTGTACCTTCAAAATCCTCAAATGTTTAAAAAGATCACATCTGTGGGTAAGATGACTCGTAGCTCCGTTGTCAACAAACCAACTATCATGATCTATGTTTGAACTTTTGTTGTCAAAAGCCATAAGATTCATGTTTACGTTCGTGCTTGGATCACGCTTAGAAGTTGATGGTTTCTTTTTGGGCGGACGGCCATCGGTAATCCACTTAGAGCATCCTTTGAGTCTGTGACTGATCTCATCGCAATAGTGACATTTTACTTTGTCTCTTTTGTCAAATGGTTTCTTATTCTTCTTCAGTTTAGACTTTGTTCCTTGCACGTAAAGAGCTTCCATATCGTCTCCATTCTTAGAGGATAGTGCTTTTTCGTGAGAACATAGTTGGCTTGTTATGTTATCTATTGTTCGATCAGATTTTGACATTAACAACCAGCTGGATTTAAATGCGAAGTATTCTTCAGGCACCTGTGTCCAAAATTTTACTAATAAGGAACATTTCTGGTAAATAACCTTGTTTTGACTTTAGCAATTCTTGCGTTAGCGAAAACCAAATTTTCTTTATTTTTGACAAGTGGGTAACTATGTCATCTTCAGGTTGTTTCTTATAGCCAAAGAATTTCAAACAGAGGTCATAGGCTCGATCTTCTGACACTCCAACATACAAGTGGTGCAGTTCTGACCATACCTCTCTAGAAGTAGAATATCGCATAAATTTGTAAATGTTATCATCTGACAGATTTGTAGTTATTACTAGCAAAGCTATACTGTTTCCCTTTTGATAGGTCTGCAGTTTCTTCTCGCAATCAGCTCTCTCATCTGAGGTAGCATTCGATGCTAATATAGGTCTGCTAACATTGCCTTCCACAATATCTAGTACTCCTAATCCTCTCAGAGCTATAATTAATTTGTACCTTATCCTCCATGTCGTCCAGTTCCTATCGTCGAGCAGACCAACTTGCATTGTGGTCACTTCAAAAAAAGATTTGTCCATTTTTGCTACTTAATTAGCAAGGTTGAACTCCCGACATTCCTTTCTTCATAAAACAACTATCTTCAACGCTCTGCTACCATATTAATAAAATCTTTAATCTTTAAATTAATAAAAAAATCGTAATAACGTGAATCTATATTGCAAACGATGTGTTATAAAGTATTTATTACGAAAGGTTATTTTTTTCCATCCTCTAAGTACGAAAGGTACACAATTGACAGAGATGTTAGGAAAATATGTGGATGCTAGGATACATAAACCACAAAGCATGCAGTCTTCTTATCATATTTTACAGCAAGCGTGCAGTTTACATTCATGGTGCATTTACGTCGGTAAGTTGTTAGTAATTATTTTAGATTTAACACTTAATCTAAAGAAATTACTAGAGTTAGCGCCTCTTTAGCGTTGTGAATGATGGCCTGATGTTTGTTGATTTAATAAGAAGAAACAAAATTTTAAAAAATTTCGCAATATTTGTTTTATTTTTTGCATAGTGCGAAGCCCCGGATGTCCCTAACAGTGAAAGTTTTATTGTACTGGGTTGAACTGCCCGCCAAAAGTACCTACTACAGATAGCTGAAAGGATTTCAAACAAAAACTGTCAAGGATGTTGGTCTTACACTTTTTCCATCGTCTAAGGATTACACGGGAGACAAAATCTCTCCAATATGACGGATACAAGGTGGCCGTCACAAAAAAATCATATTCTGAGAACAGCACTTTGGAAAAATAGGATTTATTTGTCCTGGATTCAATGCCACCAAAAACCCTAGGGACACCATTATGACTGACCGTCACGTGGAGTCCTCTTAAATGGTCACAATGTGCTACTGACGTATGATACTTCATACGTTCTCAATATACATAATTATACCCTAGCCATATCCTATTAGGAAACTGTTAGCCAGATGCAGTCAGTCAGTGATTATGGAACGGTGGCTCGTACACAATAATACTTTGTCTCGTGTACATCGCCGCCTCCGCTCGTTACATACGTATTTTAAAAGGGCACCGTGCTTCTGGCGCTAATTGATTTTAGGTATTCTATGAGTTCCGTGTATGTGTGTATGTGGCATATGTTTCTATAGCCGTGTATAAGCCCAAGCAACACAACCTCCATATCCGATGGCCGAAGCAGGACTAAAGCAAACAGAGGGGGAGTGTGGCGGCTCTGGCTAGTATGGGCGGACCATATAGGTATTTCCTTCGTATTATTAAAACAAATACATATTTCACAAATGTACGGCGTACCTGTATGTTATACAGAAGATGTGGTTTTGTTATTACTCAAAAAACAGATGATCTTTCGTGAAATATTTACGCCGTACTAAGGGTTTATTTTGTTTTTTAGAGATAATTTTTTTTTTCTGTCGAGGAAACTACAAGTAATTGTGTTTCTAAAGAGTGTGAATTATAGAATGAATCCTTAAATATCTTATACAATAATTTCACAACTAAAACTTTAGTAATAACGATACAGCAAGGGATAAAACGAACGCAATTCTTTCGCAATTACGTATGCCTAAAAATTACGTATGCCTGCCTCGGCGTCTTAATAATATGTTACAAGTACGGTGGTACAGTATCAAGAGAACGACAAGTTTGATACTTATGATATAAATATAACTCTATGCTACTTATGGTCAGCACGGTCCACAGTCAGTGTCAAGCTTCACGTGCTCTTGACTATACCGATAATATACAAGTATATTAGTAACCAGTTTAAATTTTTAAATCCCTTTTTATTAACTGCTGAAGAGTTACCAAATTACAAATAAGATCATTTAAATTTTATTTTTCCCTTCAGAACACACTGCTTAAGAAACAAATTATGGAAGCAATATTGTCATAAACTCAAGGAAAAACTTATTTAAAGCAATATGTACGATTAACTTTATATTTATAACACCCGTTTATATCGTATTTATACTGCCCGTTACACCAACTACCAAGTAACTTTATATTTACTGTGAACGTTGTTTTTACAAACGAAGTTTTCAGTTTACTTGCCTATTAAGTGTAATATTTTCGTTATAAAATTTGTGGTTATTTTGACGATTGGCTTAAAAGTACCCAGAAAAACCACAAAATATAAAAAGATCTTGATATTCTAGAGCACCGTCTGTATTTTTTTCCATCCTCTAAAGTCTGTTTGCACCTTAGAGGATGGTAAAAATTAAGGAAAGGAGCTGTCCATAGATAAAGATTATCTATGGAGCTGCCCTATTTAAGGAATAAACGTACCAACATAAATCAAAATTTTACCACACATATGGGGGATTTAGTGTTGTAACATAATCATAGATAAGTCAATATCGACATGCAAATAACTGTTTTATATGTTTGTTATTTGTAATCAACCTTATGATTAATAAAAGTTTAATTAAAGTATATCAATATTCCATTTGGGAATGTTTTATGTCATAAATATGGGAATATCCGGAAATGTCTATGATATTTTGAAGTTATTATTTTGCATTTATACATGCTGACATATAACGAAAAGTGAATTTGCACAGAAAAAAATATAATATGAGAGTATATCATAAAAGAAGATTCCCGCATTTCCAATCTCAAGATTGAAAAGGTTTCCAAATAGTGTAAGCTGTGTTGTATTTATGCATCGGTATAGAATTAATATCAGTGTTTTTAATTTAGGTGAAACTTTAACACTTCCTTTTAAATTTCGAAAAAAATAAAATTACTTATACAATTAGTAGTAACATTATCGATAATCATAAAATCACACATAATATTAATAACACGTTTATTTGCTTAATTTGGTATAACAGAAGACGTAACAAGAGACAGTGCCAATACAAACATGTTTCGCATATTAAACAATCATATATTAAAGTATGACAACAATAAAAATGTCACAAGAAATGTCACAAGTTACATATGAAATTTGCCAAGATTTATTAAAATCAAGATAAAATTTTACATCTTATATCAAACAATTCATTTACGTCATAAAAATATTTTCATTTAACCACTTATTTAACTTCGTTTTAAACAATGTTTGTTTCTAGTCTAATATTTTAATCTCGAGCTGTGCACATATTGGTAGCTCTCAGTTTTATTTTTTTATTTATTTTTTATTTAAGGAAACAAACAGCCATCAAGAGACAGGTAATAAATCAAAATTGATTTACATACAGACCTAGAGTTCCATTAACAAAAACTAAAATAAGATAATGAGCGAAACAACATCACAAGTAAAAACAAGAAGAATATTATAAAAAATAAGAAAAATTAAAAACGTAATTTAGTTAGTATAATTAATGCTACTTAATTACATATACAAGTACACTAAATTTTATACTAAATAATTATATCACTAGATTTTTGTTGTTAAAATAAAGCTTCTCTTACCCTTACCCTATAACCTTGTGAAGAAATGCCAAATATGTCTGTATGACTTAAATTTTCATTATAAAATCCAAAGAGCGCCTAAAGAAACCGTTTCTGTGGGAGTTTGTCCTACTGAGTTTACAACAGAAAGTAGCTTTAGAGCGCAAGGCGAGAGGGAACTTTAAGGCCATTTTTTTGTAAAAGATCCGGTGAATCGATGCATTTATTTAATAATTTGTACAAGACAAACGAATCAATAAAGTTTCTCCTATTGTGTAAGAAAGGAACTTTAAATTCCTTGCATGAAGTGTCATAATTAACGTACTCTGCACCAGTCCGATAGTACAGACTCTTGATAAACTTTTTCTGCACTTTTTCTAAAGCATCAACATATACTTTATAACGAGGGTTCCAAACTACACTTCCAAATTCTAAGATACTGACAAACGATGAATAAAATGTTTTAAAAGTAAGAGCGTTATGGAAATGCTGAGAGACACGTAAAGTAAAACCCAACAGCTTAAAGCATTTTGAGATAACTTTTTCGATATAAGAATTAAAATTTAGTTTAGTGTGTGTTTTGTTTTAAGGAGCTGAGAATGCCTAGTAATGAGCCATTTTAATCAAAATTCAATATAAAGTTATTTACCAATAAATGTAACGATGGAATTGCATGATCATGTAATCTAGTTACATTCAAAATTCTATTAAAATTTGAATTTGAACAAACGAAGATGATATTTGATCCAATGTTTATGTTTGGCAGTTCTATAATTTCCAAACATTCTTTCTTTCTTTATTCATTTGTAGGTAAACTTAAAAAGTAAAAATAATAATAATGAAAAAATAAAAACCTCGTTGTAAATTGTTTTAATAACGGAATATCGATAATATGTCTGCTTACAAGAACAACACTATCTCAAAATAATCGTTATCAACAATCATCAAAATATACTTACAAACAGGCAATCTAAAGTAACCCAAGCAAAATTCTTCAAGACTTATGAATAAACTATTTAAATGAGTCTAATTACATGAGATATTCGGACTATTGTATGATTTATAAACAGAAAAATAACACATGCCAGTGTAATGTAACATTCGGTTAATTTCCGCTTTTTCTACTGCCGCACCCCTTAATGATGCAGCGACGCATTTTTATCAATACTTAATTGTTCTCACTGTCAATATTTTTTGTCCATTTCATTACAATTCATGCGAATAATTCACTAAAACATTTGGCGAAACATTGGTTTTGACATTTGAGGTACTACCCTTTGACAACCGGATACGGATGTCAAAGTTGGCATTTAAATGTCGTTACGCATTTTTGATTCTCGTATTTGACACAAAACAATGTAATGTTTTCAACGTCGAAATCTTAGACTATGGAAACTAAAGGACATGTTATGTTGACATATTTAAATCAGACGTTATATGTATATGATGCATTTCGACATTGAAAACATAAACATGTCTTTGCTTAACTCTTGCGTGCCGTCTTAAGCCAAAAGAGATAGCATTACATTGGTCTGTGTCAAACACGCGAATCGAAAATACGTAACGTCAACTTAAATGCCAACCGTGTCCATTTCGCAGTACATGAAGTACATGATACGGTTGTCAAAGGGAAGTACATCAAAAGTCAAAACAAATGTTTTTCCAAGTGTTGTATCGAATTATTCGCATGTATTGTAATAAAATGGATAAAAATAAGAACAATTAAGATTAACAAAAATTCGTCGCTGCAGCATTACGGGATATGGCATTGAAAAAAGCGAAGATCGACCGAATGTAACACTGTATAAGCACGTGTTATTTTTCTGTCTATAAATCACACAAAAGTCCAAATATCTCATGTAATTAGACATATTTAAGTAGTTTATTCATAAATCTTGCCACATTTTGCTTTGGGTTCTTCAGATTGCTGTTTGTTTGTATATTTTGATGATTGTTGTTAACGATTATTTTGAGATAGTGTTGTTCTTGGAAGCGTACATATTATCGATATTATTAAAATAATTCACTACGAGATTTTAATTATTTTATTATTATTATTTATACTATTTCAAGTTTACTTACAAATCAAAAAAGAAAAAAGAGTGGTTGGAAATCATACCGCCGTATAATAGAGCTGAATATAAACATTATATCAAAGACCATCTTCATTTATTTTATTCGCTTCTTTTGAAGAGTCAAATTTTAACATAAGTTTAGATGTAACTAGATAACATGATAATGCAATTCCATCATTAGGTTTTTTGATAAATAATTTTATATTTAATTTAGATTAAGCAAGACTCATTTACTAGGCATTCTCAGTTCCTGAAAACAAAATTATCCGCTCGTTTCCGATTTTTTCCCACTGACAACTCTAACTACTAAAATTCTAAAAATCTTATTTTATAAAGCCAGCAATACAAAGACCATGTTGGTCTAACATTGCCGGGTGAAGGCCAATACCAACGTATAGAAAGCCTATTTGCCTTGCTTTGCCTTGCCATCGTTCAGTGTCACTCGCCTAGCTGACCTAGATAATAAATGACCTAGATTATAATAGATAATAAATCTATTATAAATAAATTAACTTCTGATCACTGCGGTCAATTGGCCACTTTTAATATAACTGTTGACAAAATGCCAAAAAAGGATATCACAAGTGTTCCGATAAATAATGGTCGACTTAAAGCTTATAGAAATAATGTAATGCTTAAACTAACTGAACTTCCGTACTTTAACGATCCCAATAAATTGTATAATTCACTTTTCAACATAGTCAAAAGCGAACGTGATAACGTTTTTAGGTCCAAAATCATAACTATTAATAATTCATTGAAATTTAGTGATTGGGCGACTGTGGGAATTCACAAAAGTAGACAAAGACTATATGATCTTTACGATGAAAGGACTTATAACACTAGTAACAGTTTTAATGATTTTGTTAGGAAATATTCGAAAATGTTTAAACGTGTTTGTGTTGCAGCCAAAGCAATGTTTATAAATAATAAAATAAAAAGCAGCGCGAATGTAGTAAAAACGACTTGGAATATTATAAACAGCGAAACTGGAAGGGTCAGCCCTCGTAACTTAGATTTTCAACTAAGATTTAATGACAAAATTGTAAACACAGACGCAGAATTTGCTAAAATATTTGAAAATTTTTTTACTGACATTCCAATTTTGACTACTAAGTCGTTAAATTCATCTCCCACCGCCGCTGAATCCTTACTAAAAGAAAATAATGCAGTTAGTATCACTAATTTAAGGTTCCGTGATGTATTTCCAAACGATATTGTTAAAGCCTTTAAGTCTATAAACATAAAAAATACTGCTGATCTTGATGGTCTTTCAGTCAGAGTAATTAGTTCTATAGTTGATTGTATTGCGCCTTATTTAGCCTGTGTCTTTAATAAATGTGTTGATGATGGTGTCTTTCCTGACCTCATGAAGCAAAGTAAAGTTATTCCACTTTTCAAATCTGGTAGTATTTCTGACCCCACCAATTTTAGACCGATATCGATACTACCAACTCTCAGTAAAATATTTGAAAAAATTATTCTAAATCAGATGTGTGCACATTTTATAGTAATAACTTAATGTCTCCTAAACAATTTGGTTTCACTCGGGGTCGCTCTACAACCTATGCTGGTGTCGAGTTGATTAATCATATATTTGATGCATGGGAAGTCTCACATGACGCTATTGGTGTATTCTGTGACCTTTCCAAAGCTTTTGATTGTGTGCACCATGATACACTGGTCAGGAAACTTCGCCATTATGGTGTGGCGGGACGAGATCTCGACCTTCTAAAATCGTATTTGCGTGGTAGGGTACAGAGGGTCGATGTTAATGGTACGAGATCGTCAGGATCTGCAATTAGCGTGGGTGTCCCTCAAGGTTCGATTCTAGGCCTATTTTTATTTTTAGTTTATATTAATGACTTACCTAGCCTTATGGAGGGTATAAAACATGAGATAGTATTGTTTGCTGATGATACTTCCTTATTATTTAAAGTTAAAAGGCACCAATGTTCCTACGACGATGTGAACAATGCTATATCTAAAGTAGTTGATTGGTTTGCTGTTAATAACCTACTTCTTAATGAGAAAAAAACAAATTGTGTAAAATTTACATTACCCAATGTTAGAGAGACGGTTACAAACATTGTAGTTAGAAGCGAAACATTGAATCTTGTGGATACAGTTGTATTTCTAGGTATAACGTTAGATGCTAAATTGCAATGGGGTCCCCATATAAGTAAGTTATCAAAACGGCTCGGCTCTGCAGTGTACGCGATTAAAAAAATAAGGAAACTTTCAGACGTCGAAACCGCTAGATTGGTTTACTTCAGCTATTTTCACAGTCTAATGACATACGGCATTTTGCTTTGGGGTAATGCCGCCGATATCAATAGAATCTTTGTCCTGCAGAAACGTGCAGTTAGGGCAATTTACAATCTGGGCCCCAAAGTATCTTTGAGAGATAAGTTTAAGGAAATTAACATTCTTACACTAGCCTCACAGTACATTTATGAAAATGTAATTTATGTTAAAAGGAATACTAATTTATTTATGAAAAATAGTGACAGACATAACATTAATACGAGGAATAGAAATAAACTAGTTTTTCTTGATAGTCGTCTTCACAAAGTCAAAAAATCATTTAAGGGGCAATGTATACGCTTCTATAACCAGATTCCGGTTGATATACAAAATTTGCCTTTCACGAGTTTTTAACTATAGTGAAACAAAAACTTTATACTAAAGGTTATTATACAACTTCTGCGTACTTGGATGACAAAAATCCGTGGTAGTAACCCGTTTAGCTCATGGAGGTAGTCTCGATCTCTGATGTTTCAAATAAAAAAAATATATTGTAAATGTTATTTACAAAGAGCAACCCCTAGAGTTTCTTGCTCATTCTTCTCAGGGGAATCTGCCTTACGAATGAGCGGTAGAGTTTAACTATTGTGACGATTTCAAGTGTAATAATGCTTACCTATGAAATAAAGATTATTTTGAATTTGAATTTGAATTTGAATTTGACCGAGTTAAGGCGAGCACTAATGTGTATAGAGCTCGTTTGACGTGGCTTGTCACAACTCGCAGTCGCTCGTGACTACTTGTCTCACTACGGAGAAGTGTTGATTTTTCTGCACAAATCAAAGGCGCTCGGCCAATAGTAGTCAATAGACTATACTCATTGTCATCATATACAAATTGAGTATAATCAGACATTTCACACTGTCTCTTGGTACATCTCCTGTTATACCATGTTTTACGCAAATAAACGTATGATAATAATATTATTATTGATAATATTACAACTTTCATTTATTTCCAAAATTAAATGGAAGTATTAAAGATTCCACTTACCATCAAACCACTTTAATTACCTGGTTTCAAACTACTAATTTACAGTTCTGTGAGTACTAGAGCAACAAAATTCATTTCGGGGCGGTACCTAGAACACCGAGACTGTCACCGTTCTTTCGACGAATACAATTTCTTTTCCAAATTAATCATATCGGTAATCGAACTCGAGACACAATGCTAACGGTGAACCACCGCAGTCGTGAAATTAATTAATTAATTTTACAATAAACCACGATACTGTGCTCGTATGGGTATATAATTTCACTGCACGACGTGTACAGGTGATTGATTTATTTATACTTTTACACATTTCATATTGAGAGTCACACAGTCGTGTAAGAAAATTATGATAACATTATTTCCTAAAAAAGAAATGGATCAGGTAGGTGTCTTATGGGCAATAGGGCACTAATTACTGCATTAGAATAACCGAACTATGTTAGTATCAATATTTTGACAGTAGTTCTTAGCTAATATATTGAAGTACGTAGTTATACACTTACTTTTCTCTTAGAATGTTTCTCTAACAAATCACAGTCGGCTTCGGACATTTCTATCGAATCCATCTCACTTTATAACGCTGTTGGATTTTACAGCACAGATTATAATCACCTAATAAGTAGTACAACTACACTCACTTGATAAAGAAACACGATAACAATGATAGATAACATGTTCCTGCGTAGTATTAACCTACATGCTTTGAGTTGCGTATTGTACCTACGCACTTGCCACGTTTGACTATGGATTGCGAGAGAATTCATTTGTGCAATCGCATAACAGAGCATCCCTTCGATACCAAATTTATATAATTTTCTAGTGTATGAGATATAGTCCACCACGCCGTTGTATATAAGTCCATTACGCTGCAGTATACAAACTGCCATTATGCCGTAGTGATTCAGCACACTGCGATGACATAACAAAACTTTAATAGCAGTAGAATCCAGATCATATACTTCGTCCAAGCAAATATTGCCACTAAGCCGATTTCTGCCCCAAACAGTAAAGGTGCTGGTGAACTTACAGGCACATCAGACTTGTCAACTTATGTATCTTATGTATCTTTGTGATTTGAAGCTCTGAGTGGCACTGCAACTGTTATAGACAGGCGTGTCGCTTACCATCAGGCGCACGACTTGTTCGTCCCGTCACCGTGGTGTCAATAAAAAAATGGGCATGACTGCGTTACGATTTTGTAGAGTAAGGGTACTTGGTACTTGGTGCAACGGGCTGGTATCTGCAACTCGACGACAAAGCGCCTATTTTGCGTGTAAGGGTAAGGGTACAGGTGAACTACACTCACATTGGACTTGTCAACTTTTATGTTACTAACAATTTTGCAGTCACGTTGGGTAGGCAAACACTATCGATCGCCGCACCACCTCGTAAATGTATCATATTCAAATATTATGACGTTTGATTTATTTTACCTTTTGCAGATATAAAACTAGCCAATCCGCAAATACAAGGACAATAAAATATGTATGAGTCAGTGTAGCTACTCGCATCCAAAGAAGAAATGGGTTTTCGGTAGACTGGCAGGAGGTTGGGTTGTCTGCACTACTGTGTGATCTGATCACCGACGGAGGCGAAAGTTGGCGCCGTTATACCGAACAGATGCTGTCCGCCGCCGGAGTCTCTCCAGCTAATTAGCGGTGGGGACCTAATTTTTTATTGGTTGACCTATTTATATTTCATATTACTGGTCTATATTACTTAAAATCGGGATTTAATCGCGACACGTTGCGGACGTTTTGCAACGCCCATTCGAAGAGACTTCGACACTTATTTCGAATCGTGAAAGTTTAAATCAATTTACTGGTATATGTAATTTGACATTCAATAAATTTCTATTATAATCATTGACTCGGTAGGTCAATGATAATAGTAAAAGAGTATAGTAATAGTCACATATATAAAAGGATATAGAGGTAACCTATTCAGACCTCATTATTTACGTTTGGGTACCAGCAGCTTGGTTGTGATTGCATCTCCCGATCGGAAACTGTGTCTTTCCGAGTCGAGGCGTATAATATTGCGGATGGGCTACCCGATCGGATCATAAAATCAGTAGTGGTATGTTGCAGCTATTGCAATCTATATATTGTTTAAATAGGGGTGATGTCTAAAGTTAAAAATTTTATAAAATTTATAATAGGTCTGTTTAGGGTAGCTCGCCAACACGGTTGTATCATGGTTGTATCAGGAGCCATAGGCTTGGTCTTGGGACTTGGTAGTTTTAGTTAACTGGCGATAATGAGTTTAGCTCAATGCCTGTGGAGTAAACATAGTTCAACTGTGAAATATATTGTATGAAATAATAATTTTTAGTTGCAATTAAATTTTGCCTAACACAAACATTGATTAAAAGTACCTTATTTGGAGGTTAAAATTTACAGATGATCACGGTCTGTTTCTATTACAAATTGTGTCACGCGATCTGCGATGAGCATATCAATTAAAAGATCGAGTAATTAATGAGACGCAGCCGCACTCACTACTGAACAAAAGAGACCACATACAATTTTAACTGCTTACATTTAAAAGTCGTCCCTTTTACAGATCGTATACTCACCAATATCAATTATTGCCTTCTTCTTATCGTATCGATGGCATAGACTATAATTGTTGCCGTTGAATAGTATCTAGGGATCCATTTGAGTCTGAGCTAGGTTTTTAATAACTAAAATAATACTTAGATAATTCTTTCCTCAGAGTAACGTATCTATTAAGTAGCTCTGTACATAAGAAACTTTAAAGTACTGCACGTGATAAACAGAGTTATCTCACACTTAAATAATCAACGGCTTTACCATTAGTTGACACAAAAACGTTCGAATCTTAATGTTATACGAGTTTTATTTCGCAAAATAAAATAACACAAGGCACTTTTGGAGTCACGTTGGTAACTAGAATATAGTTTGCAGCGCGTTGCTAACAACATACAATAAAATCCATATTATTTCAAATTTTCTTATTTACTTAGGCAGCAGAAAAAAATCTCAAATACATACAATTTGGCTGGCGATTAAACTGTTTTGTGAAACGCCCCCTTTCACTTCTTGTAAGTCTGTTAATTCAGCATCTAAGAATATAGACAACATTTTAAAAATTCGTAGACCACACAAATAAACGTTGGTGGGTAGCTTGTGGCAAATTATCATTTTCACTGTAGGTCCGAGCACATTTCCTAGACATCCCACCCAAACGATACAAATCAAGTGCTTGAGAGGTCTTCTGGGTCTATTAAGAGCCTCCAGTGCAGTTCTTCGATTAGAGCTGGGTAGTCGGTTTTGCATAATGCGCTGTGCAGTTGAGGCGGGTGTTGCAACGTCGCTAATTGCAATGCGTGCAGCACGATATTCTGGAGGTGGCAGGGATTAGTCTGGTCGGATAAGTCTGTGTGAACACAGTTTTCTTCATGAACGGATTTTGTGGTTCCCTTAAGGCTTTGTGTTTAATTTCCATATTAATTTTAGCATATTTGTCACCTTTCTCTTCTTCCTTTCTAATTAATATGAAATATGGACGGAAATCATTTGAATAACCACCAGACATTTTTAAAAGAATTTACACAATTAGATTATTTTTTTTAAAAATTTCGTATTTTATTCTAACATAGTTCGATTCACTTTTTGAAGGTTGCCCATTCCGTGTTTAAATTCTCTTTGGCCATTTTAGAAGAAATTCGAGAAATTCGCACGACTCCACCGCAAAAGTCAAAATATTTTTTCTCAAACATGCTCGGAAATGTTTGCATTACTTTCAAAAAAAGAACATGGAAAATTTGTCTTTTATGGACCGTGCGACTATCATGTGGCGCGACTTCTTCCCGGCCAAGGCCGTAAAGTAGAGATGAAACAGGAGTGATTTGGCCGGATACCGGACTCTGGTCGCTGGATAACTGACCCACTGCCGTTAACATGTCGCGACCGGTTTTCAGCGCGCATCGCCGTGATTGATTGATTAGTGCGTATTTGCACTTTCACATTTACGCTAGACATGGAGAACAGCGTTACATTTCTATCGCCGTGACAGTCGTTCCGGTTCCAAAAAAATCACAGTGATAAATCATCGTGATTTTGTCACGACTGTTACTTCTGTGACCTTGTTACGCCTATAACTTACATCACGATATACGGTTTTAGCCAGCGGCTTCTTTCTAATACTTATAGCCGTTTTTTATACAATGATTTAAGTGTTTACTCCCTTTGTAATAAGTTACACAAAAAGTTGATTTTGTATTCATGTAATTTTGTTTGTTACTTATTTAATGCGAATCTTTGGATTGTTAAAAATAGCAATAAAGTGTAATGTAATTATAGTTCTAGTACACAAAGTAGATTATACATAAATATAAAATACCAACTCTTCCTATAATAAAACAAATATACAAAAATATTTTACTTTGTTCATAAATAGGTTTACAATAACTGCTGCATTTTTTTTTCATCCGCCCTTTCTAGTAGTAATAAGCACCTACGACCCTTGTGAGTGAGCAAAGAAAGTCATTCAAGATTTGAAGAGAACTACAACGAGTGGCGCGCTCAGTCACCACGGAACGGAGATCGCGCATTGTATCAAATACGTATGTCGTGATGTGAGTGACGGGGATAGCTTTTGGAACGGAGGAATACCTATGCACGGTGATTCACGCTCCATACTAAGGCGGTCATAAATACGTAACTCCGAAATTATTATTATTTTTTTATTTTATTACGTTAAAATATGATTAGGTAAACGTAAATTAATAAAATTATACATTTTAAAAAATATTTGACAATATTTAGGTGTAAAAATGTCTCGCAGTAATTTTGTTTTTAGACGATGTATCTAAAACATTTTATACTGCGACTTTTAATGGTAAAACTGTGTAAATAATGATTATTTGTATTAACAATAACCACAAATGAATAAATTAAAACAATAAAAATACATAAAAAAGTTCATTTTACAAAATACAAACAAAACACAAATTATACCAAAATACATTAAATCTCAACAATATTAACTTTAAATACATAACAAGTCTAATACAGCTTTTGACAGTACACCTTTTTTTTTAACAGGTAACTTTCGTAGACCTGTTATGAAGGGATCTGAATGAAGAAGCAGCCTATTTACTAAATCTGTGTTGGTCACAATGCGACTCATTTTACGCGTATGATTTTTTCTAAAAGACTTGATGTATTTGTTAGTCGCTTCAGCTGCTTCTTCAGACAACTCTCCTATTGACAACAAACCGTAATCTATAACATTAGCACCATGAATTAGAACTTTGTGAACGGAAGCAGGCATGTTATACCACGGATACTCGGCAACTAACTGCCGAGCCGTCTCTAAAGCGAACTCTTCGAAGTTAGTCTTATTAATATTATATCCCGAATTTAAACATTGAAGGATGATCCAGCAACGATCTAGGAGATCCTTCTTGATCCCAGTAATTTCAGCGGAAATTTCTGAATTCGAGAAAAACCGCCTGGCTGTATTACCATCGTTTGATGTTCCGCTTCCGCCACTTTTAGGCTTATCCACTATAAGCCCTAATCTTTCTCTAAATTGAGTCTGAACATATGATTTTTTTGCAGCAACAAGCATTTTGTCATTAGCGGACCTAGCTTGCCATTTCCTAACATCTAACTTGTACGCGACATGAACAAAATATTCAAAAAAACGTATTAACGCGTGAAGAGGTGATAAACCAAATTCATATTTACTTTCATCGACTTCCTTATTTAAACATTCGTCAATTTTGTTCATTTCACTGGGGAAGGCGTTACAAATAAAACATTTTGATGAAGAAACACCACTAAGTGCATTACACACTTTACCATCTACCATAGTAAGTTGCAAACAATGAGTAATGCGATATTCGCGATCTTCTTCCTTGAAAACAGTAGGCTGCAAGTTCCTTATTTTATCTTTAAAATGAGCTTCTTCCTCAACTGACACTGCAGTCGATTCCTTCAAATATCGGAGGCGCATAGGACGACAGTATCGAGTTGATGAAGGACGAGGATTTTTCCACAAAACTACTGAATTTTCTTTGTTATCTGTTGTCAAAACAAGCTGAAGTGGCACATACGAAGTAACAAACAGGCTACTGTCTTCAAGAGTGGAGTCAGAAAAACACTGTTTATATTCTGAATGCCCTGTACTGCCATCGAAACCCCATTTCCCTATCAAAGATATCTTATCTAGAGACTCATTAGGTACACTATCCAAAACATCTTTTTGAGACTTGAGAATCCGATTGGCAGTATGATCTAATAAACTTTGAAGTTCGACTTCGGCGGATGATTCTGTAACAGTAATATCTGAAGGATAACAGTGTTTTTTAGATTCCACGACACTTTGGTAAGATGGGAAAATGGTTTTTGAAAACTTATTGTCTATAAATTTCTTTACTAATATATATTGATGTCGAGTTAACTGAGCTTCAACAATGAGCGATAAAACTTCGCTAGAATCGATTTCAGGACAAGACAAGCTATCGGACGCATTGAGCAATGACTGTACAAGAGAAGGGTCTTGGTTAGACAAACTAGCCAATCTTCTCCTTTTTGTACGTTTACTGGTGTCGTCAAAGTTAATTCTCGGACGGCCATGCGATGAAGAAGTTGATGGTTTAACTTCGTCAAAGCTCTGAGATACACGTAACTCAGTTCGCTGTACATCAATATTTTCAACGACATGCAGCCAATCTGAATATTTTTCTAAGAATTTAGATCTAGTACGATTCGACTTTGCCCAGTAGTGGGAAATTCGTTTACAAATATTCTTAATTTTAAGGCTTAAAGTCTCTAAATCAATATTTTCGATGTCGTCAGAAAGGGATGATGTTTCGGTCAAAGTGCTCAGGACGTGTTGCATTTTTTCATTTGGATTACCCACTTTAGAGTGCCAAATATCAAAAATTGTCATCCTCGATGCAGAACATTTGAAAAATGTGCCTAAAACAATATGAAAGCTGAACTTAAAAAAAAATTAAAAATTCAATACTATGGACATGCATACTTTGACACCCCTTTAAGCCAAGAAGAGGCAGCAAGATGCAAATGAAACTTATAGCTCTTAATAAGGACATACTCCTTATTCAAAAACCATATACCTCAGGTGCAGCTCAGCGCAGCCAAAAGTTGTAGGTCTAAAGGAAATTAAGTTATGCCAAAAATTTTCACCAAAAAACTGCCTTCAATAAAAAAATTATATAAAAAAAAGTATGCATAAAAAAAATTAAAAAAAATTGATAATAAAAGTACATACCATGCTCTTGGATCTCCATGCTTTCACAACACGTAAACACTTGATTTGGAATAGTGACACTCAAAAACAAAGTGATTAAGTTTCGATGACTCACACGTGGTGATAATTAGTCTCGCGATGCGCTCACTTCCGATGCACAAAAGTGAATGATAACGTGACCTAATTACATTGATATTTATAGTTTTTGGAAGCTTGTTAACTAGTTACTAACTTAGTGAGTTGATCTAACCGGGATAAGCCAATGATTTTTTTTGATTTATGGCCTATGGGGGAATCACAGTGCTATGTGACTTTGGAATGTCGTTCCTTCGGTGTCGAACGAGTCACGGTGATTCTGTTTGACGGCGGATCATCGTGATTTTTTCATCGTGACGTTATTTATCACCCACCTCTAATTTAGGCTTTGATTTGTTGTGGTCACTTGGGTTTTATACAAACGATTAATTTATTAGATAATACAAACAAATACATAACAGAAAAAAAATTACTGAGAAAAGAAATCGCATATTTGGCAATATTGTTCTTATATATTATAGTCATAAGGTGAAATTTGTTTGCGTTGTTCTGGTTGCTTTTTATATAAATTTTGGTTTGTAAAGCTTGATTTAATAGTTAGTCATTATTAGTAAATGTTTATGTAGATTATTGAATTTATTATTGCAAAAGCCAAAAATGTTCCACAATATTTTATACAAAAATTATGCCTTTTGTTAAATTATACTTAACTGTTAAGAATCTAGTTCCCCAATAAACAGAATCTTATGTAAGTTTAAATGCTTTTTATTTTCTGCTCAAAGTTTTTCCTGATACTAAGAAAAAACATTCGATTTCCGACCGTAGCCCTTCATGGAGAACTGCCCATATTTGTCACAAAAACAGTCTGTTTTTTTTTGTGGTATGAATATGAACATATCACACCTACGGAGAAATCGTACACCGTTTCCTGCCATATCGATAAAATCTTGATCTTTAATTGAAAGAATCATCACTGTGTCAAAATTACGCTACTTGGAATATTATTCATATCTGCCCAGTGCCAGCATGCCAGTGTGGAAAGAGCAACTACACGATGCTACATATCCACAGAAATCGAAATAATTTATTTCTGTGTATAAAACACTTTCCTTTACCTGAGCAAGGAAGATGTCGCATATTGCTCTGGTTTCAATACGAGCATTCGCGCTAAACAACAACTTTGCAGCCTTGCATAGCAAATAAGTATTATCTAACAAAAAAAATGTTGTAATTTTTCAATACGAAACGGCAATTTCATACTTTAACCCCTAAGGGGTTAAAGTATGAAATTGCCGATTTGTACTGAAAATCTAAATTGTTTATTTTTTAAATTTTTAACAAATTTATTTAATCAAAATAGTTGCCATTATTATCTATACATTGCTGCCATCTAATGGGAAGGTTATTAATGCCTTTGCGATAGAACTCCGACGATCTAGACTGCACAAACTGTGTGAAAGCATTTTGTACTGCCTCCTGGGAAGAAAACTTCTTGTCACGTAGATAATTGTCCAAATCACGAAAAAAATGGTAGTCCGTTGGAGCAAGGTCTGGTGAATACGGAGGATGACGAATGGTTTCTAACTGCAGTTCCTGAAGGGTCAAAATGGTTTCTAACTGCAGTTCCTGAAGGGTCAAAATGGTTTCTCGTGCTGTGTGAGGTCTCGCGTTGTCGTGGAGCAATAATGGTGAAGATCGATTCATGAGTCGGGGCTGTTTTACTGCTAGTTTTGTCAACATGGTTCGGAGTTCGGCACAATAGACATCTGCCGTTATTGCTTGACCAGATCGGAGAAAACTATAGTGAATAACACCATGCTGAGACCACCAAACAGTTACCATTACCTTTTTATTGGTAAGTTTTGCTTTAGGACACTGTTGTGTCATTTGACCTGGGGTCAGCCATTGCATTTTTCTTTTCCGGTTATCATAAAGAATCCACTTTTCATCACATGTTACAATTCGATCCAATATTCCTTCATTTCTGTACCGGTTCAACAAGGCAACACAAGTTTCAACACGCGTTTCTTTCTGCAGATCAGTCAAATCATGAGGCACCCATTTTTCGTATTTTTTTATTTTATTGATTTGACGCAAGTGAGTCAATATTGTGGGTAAGGTAACGTTAAACCATGCCGCTAATTCCTGGGTAGTTTGACTAGGATCGGCTTCCACTATCTCTTTTAATTCATCGTTATTCACCTGTGTGGGCGGTCTTCTTCGTGGCTCGTTCTTTAAGTCGAAATTTCCATCACGAAAGCGTTTAAACCAAAATCGCACGGTGCGTTCATTAGTAGACCCCTCTCCAAACGCAGCATTGATATTGCGGGCTGTTTCTGCCGCGTTAGTTCCGCGTCGGAACTCGTATTCAAAAATCACTCGAATTTTCGCAGTATCCATCTTTCTTGTCTAAATTGAATAACAAAAACAATTGAAAGTCGATATTCAAATGTTTCAAATTAAAAAAAAAATCACAGAAACCATTTGAAAAAGTTTCATTCGAAAACGTCAAACCATGAAGATGCTATGAAAATTCATAGAACCTATTGCAATAAAACGGCAATTTCATACTTTAACCCCTATATATAAAAACAAACACAATCAAGTAAATCTAATTGTTTCCTTACATTTAATTGTGATAAAAATTTGTTTGCCCCTTTGAAACGACGCACAGTTGGAACTTTCTTTTGCAGTAATTTTTTTTATAATATCGTGGGACGGGACGAACGAGTCATGCGCCTGATGGTAAGCTACACGCCTTTCCATAACAGTTGCAGTGCCACTCAGAGCTTTAAATAAGCAAAGATTTGAGGAGCACTGCCGCTGCGCCCGTCACCCTGAGACGTAAGCAAGTTGTTAACAGTTGCCAAGTCCCATGTGCCTGTAACTTCACCAGCACCCTTACCCTTCCTTACTTTGCTATATATTACATTACTGCTTGGCGGCAGAAATAGGTACGGTGGCAGTAGTTCCCTGGATTTTAGGGAATGAGTTCATTGTTGCTTTAATTGACAGTTGAAGAACTATGGATACCCAACACCATCTCTACGAATGTTTCCTAAAGATAAGTTGTAGAAACCCAAAAGTTTCCATGAGGACATACGGTAGGTTTGTCCGGACATTGAGGCTTGATGAGACATCATCATCATTCACAGCCGGATTTCACCCACTGATGAGTATAGGCTTCCCGAAGTTAGTGCCATCCATCACGTCATCAGGTCCCGTGCTAGCCGCATCCATTGACGCCCCGCGATGTGTACTATGTCGTCGACCTACCTTGCAACAGGGTGCCCGACGCTTCTTTTGTCCACTCTCGGCCACCAATCAGTCGATGTCTTGCGCCACCTGTCATCACCATTTGAGTCCATGATCCGAGTTCCAGCATCCTGGACTTTCGTCCATCGTCGGATCTCAACGTTCGGAACTCGGTCTACAAAGCTGATGCCGTCAACCCGCACCCCCGGACTTCATCTCGGCGGACGGATCCGTTCCTGTTCCGGTTACTTCAACCCCGGACGGAACTTATTTTTATTATATGATTACTTCCGCGGAACAGCCAGGGGAGTACCAGCTGCTGGTCGTAGGAAGGCAAAAAGTTCAGTGAATAACCGTTGGGTTTAAAAAAAACGAACCGCGCCCAAATAAATTTGTTTACAAGGGTATTCCTTCTTTTATTTAGAAGACCCCCGTAACACTTTTTTTTTACGTTACAACATGGCGCGCTCCTTGGCCCTCTGTGCAACTCTCAACATGTATACAGTCTCCTGCGTGAGCGTCCATGTCTCGGCACCATACGTCATGGTGGGCAGAACACACTGATTAAACAAGTGGGTCTTCAGACACTGTGAACCTTATTTGTTGTGTGTGTGTGTGTGTGTGTGTGTGTGTGTGTGTGTGTGTGTGTGT
>NW_020653200.1:14786963-14790404 GCF_003589595.1 Hyposmocoma kahamanoa | reverse complement strand
GTGTGTGTGTGTGTGTGTGTGTGTGTGTGTGTGTGTGTGTGTGTGTGAACCTTACCTGATTCAAGGATGTCATCTAACTTGCTAAACGCAGCCCATCCCAGCTGGATTCTTTTTGAGATCTCTTTAGGCTGATTGATGTTCTTTGCCAAAGGACAGAACATGTCCGAGATAGATGTACTGATCGACTCTCTCCAGCCTCTCATTTCCCACCGTGACTATGGTAATTGAGGGACTGGAGAGATTCGCCATAATATTCATCCTCAGGCCAACTCTCAAAGAAGCATCGTACAGTTCCAGCATCCTTTGGACATCGTCGAAACTTTCTGCAAATAGCATGAGATCGTCCGCGAGTCTTAGGTGAGACAAATGGACACCATTGATGTTAATGTCGCAGTTATCCCATTTAGGGATTTTTTCGACATCCTCACGTGCTGCTGTAAATAATTTTGGGGAAATGGTATCTCCTTGTCTCACTCCTCCCTGGATTGTAACGGGATTGGTTAAATCGTGAACTCGTACCTGCAGAGTGGCTGAACGGTAGAGCTCCCGGGGCCCAACCTCGTAGCGGGAATCGATGTAGCAGCGATGAAGAGCGTGGAAGACGGTCCAATGTTCGACACTGTCGAAGGCCTTCTCGTAATCGAGGAAGGCCATGACAAGGGGCCGGTTGAATCCGAGACATTCTCCGTCAGCTGTTTAACCGTGTGGATATGGTCGATGGTTGAGAAGCCGCTCCGAAAGCCAGCCTGCTCAATAGGCTGCGCTTCGTCAAGTTCACGGGTAAACCAGATGGTCAAATTTGTAAAAAGTTTATAAATTTGAGAGAGCAAGCTAATCGGCCGATAATTGTTTAGTTTTGCAATGTCGCCTTTTTTGTGGATGATGGTGACGATGGCTTTCTTCCATTACTCTGGTGTTCGAGCTTCATGAAGAACTTTGTTGAAAAGTTTAACAAGCCCTTTTACCACAGGATTTCCTCCTGCTTTGAGTAGTTCGACTGAAACACCATCATCTCATCATCATCAGATGATGGTGTTGATAAGGCATTGAGTACTAATTTAGAGTTATTACTTTTTCTCAAAATAACCTGAAGAAAATTCATATTACTAAGAAAAGGCTACATATACTAAAGAATGAGCCAGTCTTTTTGAACAATTTCGTAATGTATACGTTTAATTTGAATATTATTACCGTTAGCTTTTAACGCCAGATGATCGAATCAATGTCAGTAATGTCATTCCCAAACGACACTGATTCATCTGTAGTTGTCTTTAAAAATCCCTCAACTCGCCCACACCCGCGACTATTGTGAGTGTGGCCATGGCAAGGGTACCCAGGAGTTGGAGGATTATTAAAGAGAACTGCAAATCAATGTGCCCAAATGACAACATTACTGATAATGATTCGTTTATCTTGCATTGAAACCTGCCATTGATTGTATTAAAATTAAACCTGTAGAAAATTACGAAATTGTAGAAAAAGACTGGCTCATTCTTTAGGATTTGAAGCCTTTTCCTGGTAACATGAATTTTTTTCAGGTTGTAAATAAATTTTATTGAATGTCAGGATGTTTCACCACTATGATATTCAATTATTTTTTGTGAAATTACTCCACTAGTTAGTTATAATTGTATTAAGTGTTATTTCTTCAGGTTATTTGGAAAAAAGTAACAACTCTAAATTAGCACTCTGTGCCTTATTTTGCATGAAGCCTCAATGTCTCGATAAACCCACCGCATATCCTCAAGGTATACATTTGAGTTTCTACAATTTATCTTTACAAAACATTCCTGGAGATGGCGTAGTGTATCGTAGTTATTCAACTGCCAATGAAAACAAAAATGAACTAACTTCTCGTGTTTGACATTCTCAACAAAATCATTTAATCAATGATATCACCGTTAACTGAAGTAAAATACAAATTTAAAAGATCGCTAATGTGCAAATAGATCAAAAAGTAACTAAGTAATTTTACGATATCTGAAAAATTATGAATAACACTATCTTTCTAAGTTTATTGGGACAAATAAACCATAATACTTTAAAACAATTTTCGGAAGTTAAAGTTATATTCAAAAATATCATAACAATTTAAAATTTGGTGGCGTTTTTAAGTCAAGGTGGTAACACAAACGCCACCAGAACCATCAAATTTGAACCACGTAAGCTTAGAATAATAACGCATAGAAACCTAGCCCGCACATGCTAAGTGAGGCAAGTTAGAGGGTTCCAAACGCGTCCCAGGAGCGCGCGGGCTGTTAGTGCTCAAGGTCATATTGCACCGCGAACAGCTCCAAAATTTTTTGCTAAAAATGACGAAATGTGCGGTAAATGGGTGTAAAAATACAACAGACAAACATAAAATAGACACTAACACCGCATTCCACAAGTAAGTAATGCGTTTCAACTCATATTTTTATGTAAATATTCACTAAAACAGAAAAATAATTTCGCGGCAACAAGATACGAAAGTGTTGCAAAGTAACGAATTTTTTTTCTCCCCATTTTGCTATTCTGTATCAAAATAATTATATTACGTAAATTTTAGTGGTGCCTGTAATTTAGATTTATTTGCGCATCTTGAACTAATATTTACTTTAATAAACATTAAATGTTTTCGTTAACTCCTGTAAGTGATTGGGACACTTAATTATTTTATAATACTTTTAACGGCTCTGCGTTCATGCTTTATTGAATAATTATTTATTTTAATTTTATTTGAATTGGAACACATATTGCAACAAATTTACAGTACTTATATATTTGTTTCTACTAGTGTATAATATAGTATAATAGTGTTGGCACCACCAGTACAACTTTGATAGCTTATTATATGTCTTTCTTTTCGTAACTCAAGCGAAATATTTTATATTAAAATATTTTATTTTCTTAAAAGGGGAGCATTCTTAAGCGATTTTTTAATCTATTTTAACAGTTATTTTCTTTAATGTTTGCTTATGGCATTTTCGGTTTTAGGTTTCGAATATGGCACTTATTTCTAAATCCAAGATGCGGGCGCGATTTTTCGAATAATGGCAAGTTGGGTATCGTTTTCGAGATGTTTGGGAATGTTCAATACAAATATGGCACTCATTTCTAAATCCAAGATGGCAAACACGACAGTTCAAACAAAAGCAATATTCGTAATGAGCACCCCCAAATACCTCGAAAACGATACCCAACTTGCCATTATTTGAAAAATCGTGCCCGCCATCTTGGATTTACAAATAGTGCCATATTCATATTGAGCATCCCCAAATACCTCGAAAATGATACCCACATAGCATTTTTTTGAAAAAATCGTGCCCGCCATCTTGGATTTAGAAATGAGTGCCACATTCGTAATGAGCACCCCCAAGTACCTCGAAAATGATACCCATATTGCATTTATTTGAAAACTCGTGTCCGCCATCTTGGATTTAGAAATGAGTGCCATATTCG
>NW_020653200.1:14756258-14786953 GCF_003589595.1 Hyposmocoma kahamanoa | reverse complement strand
GAAATGAGTGCCATATTCGTAATGAGCATCCCCAAATACCTCGAAAAGGATACCCATATAGCATATTTTGAAAAATCGTGTCCGCCATCTTGGATTTACAAATAAGTGCTATATTCGTTTTTCATCGACAAAACCGAGCACATATGTAGGCACCTGATCGACAGTGTCGGGCAAATCTGTAGGCACCTTTAACTTAATGATGAGTTAAGCAAGATACAATTTCCCCACTTTTGAGGGAAATGTTATTTCATGGCATCATTATTTGTATATTTGTGTGCGTGCCGACGAGCGTAGTTACAAGTTGCTTACGCCTACATGAATTTGGTTTTTGCCTCACTTGTGACAGTACGTTTGATATGAAACTATCATTCTATGCGTTATTATTCTAAGCACGTAAGATGAAATCTCAAAAAATAAATTACGGGAAAAAAAGTAAAAGCTTAAAATCAAATCGAGACGATTAAATTGTGATAAAATAATGACAAAATTAGTCTCTTAGTTTGGTTATGAAACCAAACCTTACGACCTTAGGATAAAACAAAAATTGAGCCCAAATGGAGCCAGGAAAACTGAATATTTTTTGTCTCACGCGCCACCAAAGGGCATATAATTACGTTTTTTGGCGGCAAATGGAACACAGTGCCCATGTTGCGAAATGGCGGCAAATAAAAACTTTTCTCACTCATGTCACACAACCGTAGTTTTTATTTTTAATTCATAGACAAACTAGAATCGGTCCCAACTATCATATCGTTCGATATCAAGTCAGAAAGAAATTGCCACAATTAAACAATTGTTCAATCAAGAGCAGTGACTTACAAATAAATGGACGACGGGTCTAATACAAAAACCACGAAAAAAATGTCCCAAGTCAACCTATTCGAAATTTAAATTGTAATGTCATCGGAGTATCGCGCTGTCAGTAGAACAAATGAAGACTAAAGCGGAGTGTCGCGCTCTGTATACGATTTTAGCGCCTTACAAGTGCGGACACTTTTTAGCGCGGACCCGACGTCCATATAATTGTAAGTCAATGATCAAGAGGAAGTTTTATTTGAAATAAAATGTCAATAGCAAACGCTATTGACATTTTATTTCGAATAAAACTTATATCTTCGAATAAAATAAAGCTTATAGCAAACGCTATTGACATTTTATTTCGAATAAAACTTCCTCTCGACTGATATTAGAATTGAGGTCATATTGTTTTGTTTTTCAGAGATGTTCGAAATTTGAATGTAATAATAACATCGAATTCGATGTTAAGGAGCAATAATAACATTTTCACAGATAAGAAATTTGTTTAATAAACAATTTATCTATAAGCAGTTTATCTATAAGCTGGTCGTAATTTGCAGTTTTTGAACACATTGCAGAGAGTTTATGATATTTGTGTAGATAAACATTTTAAAGATCACAAATATTAATAAAACGGGAATAATGTTTATAAAACTTGATTTATTACCAGTATTTCTTTACCCTTTTGAATTTTAAACTTTAATCTTACTAAGCGAGAGTGCGGATGCTACTACACTCTCCTGGCTACATTATAATCCACTCGCTCACTCGAAATGGCGCATACTAACAACGAATATTACCAACAACCATTTACTAGCACATTCGTTAACGCTGTTTCTGGGCCCAAACAATCTTCACCGAACGACTGCTGCTATTTCTGCGGGTCTAAAAGACATTCGCGTCGTGTTTGACCAACTTTCAACGCAACTTGCTTAACTTGCGGCAAAAAGAGCATTTTGACTTAAAAACAGGATTTTGTATCATATTTTCACTAAAAAAATATATTGTGTTATCATAGTTTTCATTTAAAAGTGTTATTTCAAGCAGCCTAAATAAACTTCTTGGTCATTTTCAATTGTTCGAACTATAAGCGATTGAAATATTTGGAACAAAGAAACTATAGAGTCGTGTTGATTTTAATCTTATTTTTAAAATGACTTTTTTATAACGTTGGCAATAACTAACAAAATATTGTTGTACTCGTTTTACTGCTTGGGATTACCTATCAGAAGTCAGAAAATACATTTGCCCGAAATAACGTTAACTCGAATTTTCATAATGTCAAATGTATTTTTTTAGGAATATTACAAAACAAAAGCTTTGTGCTCTCACAAAGCCAAAGTTTGCTTTTGTTTTGTTGCATCAAAATTACTTGAAAGCGTAACGGTTTTATTATAAAACGGTTTTCGGAATTACGGATATTTGAATTTACGTTTAGTTGTCATATCGGTACATTATTACTTATAGTACAAGCTTATTTTCCCATTTGTAGTAATATTTGTATGTATGTATCTGCCCAACTCTTTATTATATCTTTAAGTGAATTTGTACAAAATTTGACATAATAATATGTATAAAAATTAATTAATATTTACGAGAAAGGCTACTCCATTACTCTTATGTTCAAGTATTTTTCAGTCGAAGCTAAATATGGTGCATTTTGTTAAGTTTCCACTAGAAACTGAATATGGTGTTTTTGGGCCCTTAAATTGTTGCAAGCAAAATTAGGCAGTACTGCAATGACGTTACAACTCAAGTGAAATGTTTTGGTTTTTTATCATCCAACCAGGTTTAATTTTAATCCAAAGTGGCCAGTACGATAAATTGCCAATTTGTAATTTAAGTATTATTTAAGTTTTTGATAAGGAATAAATATATATATAAATTATTTTGTACATGGAATAAATAAATAAATTTTGTTTGAATAATAGTTTGTAACGAAGTTGCATACAGTAATAGCTGCGTAAATGTACCTACTTTGTTAGATATTTACATAAATAAAGGAAATAATAAGAACAGTAAAACACCAGATTAAATCACAAATTAGTTTTGTCTACATCGAGCGCAAACGGTATGAGAAGTAGTGTGAAAAATGTCTTTCAATTGACGGAGCATTTGTTTGTAATTTTTCTTGTCGATCTTCTTCAGAAAAGTGGATTTGTTGAGTTGCGTCAAGACTTCATTTACTTTGGGATTAAGTGTTGTAGTCCCCGCTATCAGATGGGCCTTGCGATCTGCTTCTTTCAATTTGGAGCGGCGCGCCTGTTAGATAATAACTAGTTTTATTCTCATACCTGTTCTCTAAACCTAAATAGTGGCTTGCAAAACAAATATGTATTTATACAGTGAAAAGTTTTGTAAAGCAATCCACAGTTGATAATTTGTATGAGACTAATATGGAGAGGTGCTATTATGAAGGCGTATCATAATCTTCTTTCTGGGCATTAGCACTTTTACAAATCTGTCGGCGACCCGTTTGTTGTTGTCGGCGGCGCAAACTGTGCACTGAAAAAAGATTTTAACTCGCATAACACCGGCATGAAAAGCTTTAAGCGTCTCTACGTCTAGTAAATACCGTATGTGGAACTGAGTACATGAAACTACTGGGTTTAATTAAATGAGAATTTCGAATGTTTGGTAGGGTATTCAGTCGTTCCGGTTTAGTAATCTCTGGTAACTAAAGGGAGAATAACGCCTTGGTAATTAGTAAGGAAATGGATGAAACTACCATGACTTTATTACGATCTGGATATTTTGCTCTAATATTACCCACAGGATATTTGGCTTTACGGCACCCTACCTGTATATAAAAAATTGCAAGATAAGTATCGTGATAGAGATTTACAATTACTTATTGTATATAATATATATAACTGTATTAAAACTAAAATCAATAGAAACAGATATTATTATCTGTTTCTATTGATTTTAGTTTTAAACCCACGCAGAATTCATAGGTCGGTACTTACAGCATTGGTGATGCAAATCGCCATCAAAATTACAAAAAATAAATAAATATGCTGCCCAAAGAGTTTCATTGTGACAGGTTTTCTGTTTAGATACGTTAGTGGAATATTCTCATCTAAGCTTATGTCCTTCTGTCTGAGAATTGAAAAGGCTTGTGGTAAAGGTATAAAACATTTTAATATGAATTTTCGCAATATCAAAATAAAGATAACAAAAACGTGTCTAGCTCACGTTGCATGTTTTGAAATATAATACTTATGCAATTTGAAAGTAAATTGAATCTTATAGTGTTTATGTAGGCACATTAACTCAGCCTCGTTCCTTTCTACATAAGTTATACTTATGATTATAGTGAAGGATCCCTAGCGTATATTAGGTACTCATACCACAGGCAGATGAACTAAATTTACTAATACAAAAAAATAAATTATTCAATTCCAGTGCTTATCTTAAAGATAAACACAAAAGGCTCTTGAAAAAAATTATGTAAGATCTTCCTCACAAGTGTAGTACTTCTTCTTATCGTATCGATGGTATAGACTATATACTATTGTGGCCCAGAATTCAGCCACGCCGAGTGTTAGGGCCCGCAGGGCACGATGTGAGCAAAGGTGGGCAAAGAACCGGCTTTGGTGTTGAGCGGTGGGACCTCGTGGTGCTAGGATTTGCCAGTCGCCATAAAGTACTCGCCAATTGTTGAAAAAAAGAATGTTACTTCGTGCGGGAAGGCTCTTTTCGTGCACTTCTCATCTTATCAACGTAATGGTAGAGTGAAAATCAATATTAAATTATCTTTTTTTTTTTAATAAAAAGTTTCTAATTTTGTATGTAATTATCAGCCACAAGTAAGGTTGCATTTTCAATTGTTTTATACCAATTTACAAGATCATTTCTCGTTCAATCTGGTGTCAGGTAACCGGCCGCGGAATCGCCGATATATGACACCCTTCGACCAAAATACTTCTTTCATGAAGATCGACAGATGTTCGGTCGGTACTCTCACCACAAACGAATTGAAATTCACGTTGTGGCGGGAGTCCAACCCTGAGGGTCGAAAGTCGAGTTTGCCTTTATATCTGATGTATTCCACTATCTCCTCAGACTTCGTGGAATGATGCAATCGCGACAGGTACATCAGCGTCGTCGGTATAGCCGGACGCAGCAGGAAGTTCGGTCCTGTCGGTGCTGTGCCACACTGGTTACGGCTGGTGGGCTTCCTCTTCTTCATCTTCACTTTTGTGAAGCCGTCCTCGTCGCACCGGTCCATCTGCCTCTGTGGTTTTACAACTTCAGAGACAGGCACATGAGGATTACTTCTTCCCTTAGTAGATTGCCACCGCTAATAGTTATTTGTTATGTAAGACTGCAAAGTTGTTGTTTGACGCGAGTGCTTGTATTGAAACTTGAGCGTAGCAAGGGTTGCAAGCCACGAGACGCAAAACAACTTTGCTGCCGAGCGAAACACACAACTTTTCACCTCACTATAGCAAGGAAAATGGTAGATAAAAGAAAAACAGTTGACTAGAACAAATCAATTTTATTCATTCATACATCAACAATGAGTTATCGTTGTCAATTTAATGTCAACAATAATAATAATAATAAAATATACCAACGGATTTATATTACATAAATGTAATGTGCGACAAATCGCGTAGTTGAAAGTATCATTATGTTATTTTTTCCATCGAAAGAAAAAATATGCACCACAATCCATCGTCAAGTTTGAAATTCAAAAACTTGAATTAAAAAAACGCTTTTGCGTTTCTAACGAAAAAGAAAGCCTTTCCGAGATAGTGAGTACCTAGAATAATAAATTTTCCTATTTGGATGGTTTCACACTACTCTATCTAGGTTTTGGATAACAAAGAAAAAAACATTATCCAAATTTTCTTTTTTTACTTATTTATTTTTATCATAGAGGTACTCTTTTTAATTTCAAAATTCTATTGTCTATGGCTTACTCGCCACTGAGCTGAATAATTTCATTAAAGTTCTGTACACAGAACTATATTGAGTTTCAAAAAAAGAACGTAGTATATGTTGGCTAATTAAAATATCAAATAAGACGTTAGTCAAACGCTATACTGCCTCCTGATTGATTAAATTGGCCTAAAGTCTTGCAGGCCTAATCATAAAAATCTTTATTATATCTTAAAAGTCTTTTTGGCCTTTTTTCTAGGTTCATCGTGGAAGTTCTAGTAAGAAGAGGGATAATGAAAATAAATATTTATGGATACACAGAAAACCGCGTCATCAGAAGTTTAGCAGACCACTATTAAATGTGCCTGAAAAAACTGTGTCAAATATTACTTTTAATTTTAATTACCATTTTTTTTTAATTTTTTATTATACATCTTCTCTTTATTCTTCTATTATTTCCTCGCATTGTTTGAGAAAATCACTATATAAGCCTCGGCGGGAACGGGTATTGCTTGACTTGAGCTCGGCCTTGTAACTTATACTCAACCAGCAATCCCGTACTTCCCGGCTTATGCAATAATGTACTAATAAATATCGGTTCTCTTTCATTATTTTATTTACTCCTAGAAAAAGTATTATATGCAATCATTACATGATTCGGTCTTAAAATCTCGTATCTATTACTTGGACTACTCGGCCAAGCTTCGAAGGCCTACTCGACTTTAAGAACCCTCACTAATCATAATCATTCAGCCATACGACGCCCACTGCTGGACATAGGCCTCCCCCAATGATCTCCACAACTATCGGTGATGCGCTGCTCGCATCCCTCAGCTTCCCGCGACCTTTACCAGATCGTCGGTCCACCAGGCCTACCCACTGAGCGTCGTCCGGTGCGCAGTCTCCATTGAAGAACCTTGCCGCCCTAATGGCTATCGGTTCTCCTAGCTATGTTCCCCGCGGACTGCCACTTCAGCTAAGCAATTCTTCGAGCTATGTCGCTTACCTTACTTCTCTACCTGATTTCCTCATTTCTGATTCTACCACGTAGGGAAATACCGAGCATTGCTCTCTCCGTTGCCCGCTGAGTGACTTTGAGCCTTCGTATGAGGCCTATAGTGAGGGACCACGTTTCTAATCCACATATGGCAACTGTCACTGGCAACACTCACTGGTCAAATACTTTCGTTTTGAGACACTGAGGTAATTTGGACGCGAAGATTTTTTGTAGTTTCCCGAACGCTGCCCATCCGAACTGGATTCGACGAGAGATCTTTTTCTCAAAGTTGGACTTACCTAACTGGACTGTCTGTATACGTAATGGTCAACAACTTCGAGTGTAGTGCTCCCAATTTTAATTGGAGCGGGTAAAACATGGCCATTCGACATGATTTTCATCTTAAGACCCACTCTTTGGGAAACTCTACTGAGATCTTCGAGCATTGTGTTCAGGTCTCCCAAGGTCTCAGCCATAAGAACTATATCATCGGCAAATCGAAGGTGTGTTAGATACTTGCTGTTGATGTTGATGCCAAGTCCTTTCCAGTCCAGAAGCATGAAAATATCCTCCAACGCAGCAGTGAACAGTTTCGGAGATATCACATCTTCCTGTCTGACGCGTCGTTGCAGTTGGATAGGATTAGAGCTCTGATCCTGTAATCGGTCTGACACAGTGGCGTTTTTGTATAAGTACTTGAACACCTCGATATACCTATAGTCTACTAGGTCCTTAACAAACAACTGACCCAATACCTAGAAGATCACTCCATAATTAATGTATGGGTTTCGTCCGAAACAATCAACGGGTGACCTTCTAGCGTACTTATCGCATATTTGGGGTGAGGCTATAGACAAACGTGGCGAGTCGTTGGCTGTTAGCCTCGATATAGCCAAAGCGTTCGATCGGGTCTGGCACAAAGCTCTTCTCTCCAAGCTCCCGGCGTACGGTTTGCCAGCCCAGTTATGCAGCTGGATTACCGATTTCCTTCGTGAGCGGAGAATTCGCGTCGTTTCTGACGGCAGCATTTCGAGGTTCGTGAATGTGAACGCCGGCGTACCGCAGGGATCCGTCCTATCTCCCACGCTTTTCCTACTGCATATCAATGATATGCTTCCACTTGGGAATATTCATTGTTATGCAGATGATAGCACTGTTCATGGGGGATATCACGGATTCCCCGCAGCTGGGCGCGCCGATACTGACAGAGAGCGATCTAATCTTGTCGGTGAGCTCAATAGGATATTGGACCTCATCTCTGCATGGGGATCTAGAAATCTTGTTGAGTTCAACGCCAAGAAAACACAGGTTTGCGCGTTAACAACAAAATTGTCGCCGTTCCTTCCCATGCCTTCTCTGATGAGCACAGCACTCTCACCTCAGAGCAGTTTTACCTTGCTCGGTATGGAAATCTGCTGTGATTTGAATCCAAGGAGCTACATCGAATCTGTGATCAAAACAGCCTCACGGAACCTCGGAGTCCTGAACAAGGTGCGACGTTTTTTCACGCCGGACCAGTTATGCCTGCTGTACAAAACACAGGTCCGGTCTTGCGTTGAGTATTGTTCGCACTTGTGGGACGGCTCCGCCAAGTACCTACTCGATGCCTTGGATAAATTACAGCGTCGTGCTACTCGAATTATAGGCGACGAAGAGGTCTCATCACGCCTTGAACCTCTGCAACTGCGTAGAGATGTTGCATCGCTTAGCGCTTTTTACCGCATGTACCATGGTGAGTGCTCTGAAGAGCTGTTCAACCTCATCCCCCCTTCCCCGCTCCTGCTCAGAAGCACGCGTGCTGGCCTTCGTAGTCACCGTTTCACTACCTGCCGCATTCCATCGCGTACTAAAAGGTTTGGTGGCTCCTTTCTCTGCCGCACGGTTGACAAATGGAACTCCCTTCCGGCACATGTCTTCCCTCCCTCTTATGATATGGGGTCCTTCAAACGAGGCGTGAAGAGGCATATTGTAGGCAGGCAGGGTGGAGGTGGCTAGTGCAGTGAGCTTTCATCGCTGCACTAGGTTCTTTCGCGTTTGGATACCACTTTCCACTTAACATCAGGTGGAGTGGAGTCATTTGCCTGTCAAGTATAAAAAAAAAAAAAAAGCACCTTTGGAGAGACTGCAGCACCGCCCAGGTCTCAATCGAATCAAAGGCCTTCTCATAGTCCAAAAAAGCTAAGCAAAGTGGCCAGTTATACTCCTCGGTCTTCTGTATAACCTGCGGCAGAGTATGGATGTGGTCTATGGTACTAAAACCCTTTCGGAAACCGGTTTGTTTGGGAGGTTGGAAGTCATCAAACCTGGTAGCGAGACGATTCGTGATAACTCTCGAAAACAACTCATAGATATGGCTCAGAAGCGAGATTGGTCGATAGTTCTTCAAGATGCAAGAGTGTTTTATCACCTTTTTTGAAGAACAGGACGACCTTGCTTCTGCCCCATACCTTCGGCATTTGACCTTCGACGATGACAGAATTGAAAAGCTTCTGGAGGGAGGACTTTAAGTATCGGCTTGCCGCCCTCACTCTCCTCAGTTCTGTAGTGATTCCATCATCGCCCGCAGCTTTGTTGTTCTCTGTTGTCGGGGAAATCTTCGGTATAATGTCCAGTAAGCTTGGTTCTGGGGTCTTCGGCCTCGCTTTGAACAGGTGTTTTCCTGGAGTATAGCTGTCGATAGCACTCTCTATCTCCCTCAGGATTTCAGGCTTAGATGAAATGATGCTACCGTCATCAGTTTTCAGCTTCGCCAGTTGGCTTTGCCCAATACACAGATCTCTCGCGAACACCTTGGATCTTTTGTTTCGCTCAATGGCCTCTTTAATAGACTCTGTATTAAATTGGCGAATGTCGCTAATCAAAAACTTATATATCTGCCTCTTTAGCCACCTGTAGTGATTTACATCCTCTGAGTTCTGTAGCCTCATTTCACATCTCTGTTCCATGAGTTGGAGTGTTTAGGCGAAGAGTTTCTTCATTCTGAAACGGTGGGTTTTGAAAAACTTGAACCCAACCGTACGGACAGTATCCACCACCATGTTGTTCAGATCGTTCACATCTATACTGCTTTCGAGGGCTTCGAAGCGGTTTTGAAGTTCGAGTTGAAAGCTCTCGGTGTTTTGGAGTTGTGCAGCTATTGGTCGGAGCGTAGACTTTATCAGTCGACATCTTTCAAGCTTGATATTGATATTCAATGTGTCTCGTACCAACCGGTGATCACATCCTGTTTTAACAGTGTTGATCACAGAGACATCATTAAATATATGCTTTTTTGTCGACAGTCAATCTCATTTTTTACTTTACCGTCCGGACTCATCCAGGTCTATTTTCAAGTTGGAGATTTCCTGAAAAAGGTGTTCATCATATAGAGGTTCTCCTCTTCCATAAAAACGATCATCATCCAGCCTCTGGGGTTCCGTTGCCCAACTCCAAATTGATCCACTCTCAGCTCATCACCGCAACGCTTTCTCAACTTCGCATTGAAGCCCCAACCGTGTAGTGGGTTTTGTAGCTATGCATGGCTTTTAAGATCTCCTCCATTTCGTCATCTCGGTGTGTCGAGGTCGGAGCATAAACCTAAATGATATTCAACGAATATCATTTTGATATTCTGAGTATCAGGTATGCCATCCTGGTTAACACACTTCCGATGAAAATCACGTTGTTAACAAGGGACTTGTGGACGATAAACCCGACATCGCCAAGGGACTGGTGGTCGCCCAACCGGAGTTAAGAATTATCGAGTCCTCCCCTCTCTTCGAACTTCAGATAGCCCAATGATACCCCAGCGTAGCTTACTAATAGCTTCTTCCAATTCTGTGAGCTTTGCGGTCCTCAATGTGCGCGTGTTGTTGGCTGCCAGGTCAAGTCGTCGTCGTTGATGTCGAAGAATCCCCGAGTCTCCCCGGAGATTCTTCGCATGCCATGCCCTGTTTCCAAAGCCGCTACCGTGAGTAGGAAGAGCACGACTGCCAGGGACTAGGGGCTAATTCTTTGGCGTGTGTACCATAGGAGGGGGTTTTACCATAATCGCCATGCTTGCCAGGCGGGTTGGCGATCGCAGTTCTGGCTAAGATGGGTAAAAGACGCTGCTGCCCGTCTTCTTCTGGCAATTTTCGTGTCACCTTTTACGACACCCACAGGATGAGAGGGGGTTGGTGCTATTCTAGGCCAGCACCACACAGCTAACTCACTATTAAGCAACGATTGCATAAAATACTATTATTTTACCTAATCAAAAATACTTCTTAGTACTTCATTGCGTAGCGTCTTTGGAAGGAAATATTATTTTCTACAATGTAGAGCTTCAGCTGCGTTTCCTACGACGACAAGGTAACTATAACGACAACGACTTTGAACAAGGTAACTATAAATACTTAGTCTATAGGAAAGCAAGTTGTCCCTTTGTCCCCTATATATATAGTGATGTTGGGTTTATTAACACACGTGCCGAAACACTCATCGTAGCTTTGGAAGTTATTCTGGTTGCCACCGCAACCCGAGTACAGACGTCGTTTACAAACCCTGAAAATAACCAAGTTGTAAAACACGAAAAGACAGAATTGGATTGTCTATTTTCGTTTCAGGATAATTGTAATCAGTAACGAACCACTCATAAAATGTATCCTAAAAGACTAATGTCTTAGAATTTAACAAAATGTAAAGGAGGTTTCACTGGCAGTGGCGTTCTGTGCCTGTTACGAAGGTACCACCAACCTGTTTCTACCGCTAAACAGCAGCGATTACGCATTGAAGTATAAAGATATATAATTGCTATCGCAATCACAGGCTCAAAATCTTATGTCTAATGGTAGTTTTCCACCACCGAGGCGTGAGGAGACGAGGCGTGACGGCCTATTTTCACCAAAAACTGCCATTAATAGCTAAGAATCACGTCGATATCTCGCGCGAGCTCGCGGTGTAAGTGTGGATAGTTAAGATTCAGTGATGTTCAGTTCAACATGTCCCGTAAATTATTATTATTAAATATGTTAACGAAAGAAGAAGCAGATGAAACCATCTTTTTTTTAAATATCAAATTGTACCGGGTCAAGAGCACGTCAAGCTTTACACTTAAGACTTAAATCCAACTCTATGCCGCTTACGATAAGAACGGTCCAAAGTACAAAATGTCAAGCTTGATGTGCTGTTGACTATACGTACCCCACAATCTCGCGATTGGTATAGATAGCCATCGCGTATTTCCATTGCAGAGTACAATATTTCAACAAATATTTCAATTCTCGCCTCGTCCATCCTCGTCAATCCGGACCATTTAAGATTGCACTTAAGATGCGCTATTAGAGAATTGAAATATTGCCATACAAATTTCAATCCTAGTCTCGCCTCGCCGGTGGAAAGCACTTTCTGTGCTTAAAAATTCTTTAATAATCAATCCAGTCAATCCAATGGGCTAGGAGAGAATTGAAATTTTGTCATACAAATTTCAATCCTCATCTCGCCTCGTCGCGCCTCGCCTCGCCGGTGGAAAACCACCTTAACGAGTGTTTATAAACAAAGGTATTTATTTTCCATTCCACGTGTGCCGAAAGACTGTATGCCTGTTTGAATATAACAAAAATATGAGGAAAACTCACCTTGTGTATCTATCCCAGTACCATCGATAGTAATGCCCAAAGCATGTCCCAAAATCAAATGGCAGATTGCAGAAGTAGGGCATTTTGTCTGAAATATGATTCTATATTATTTTAATTTGACATTATTCGTAATAATTTTTCGCAGACTCCTTACAACCTTTGCTCACCCTTGCTTAAAGAAGAATTCAAGAAACAGTACCCCATGCAATTTTTGTTATTTTCGAATTTGTTACCATTGCCTTGACAACCGCCCCAGAAGAAGCGAAAACATTTATTTAAACGAGCATCGTAGTACCATTGTATAATATCGGCGCGGCAAGGTCCAGTATCTGGTCGCAGGAAACAAGACTTGTGCCGAGCTGGAAAACAAATCAACCAGGACAGTCACTAACGGTTAGGTATATAGATTACTTGTAAAAAGAGAATTAGTTTACATCTGTGAAAGTGTGATGAGTGCACTATTTTGTTTTTTATGAAATATGCATTCTCGCTGTAGTAATCAGTTCTGTAATCTTACATTAAAAAGATAGTCACAATAAAAATGCGCAATCAACGGCGTCCTCCTAAACGTGTAGTTTGTCCAGAAGTTTCATTCCCTGAATCTGCGTCTTCCAGAATCTGCATCTTCCAGAATCTGCATCTTCCAGAATCTGCATCTTCCAGAATCTGCCATTCACCGAAAGAAACATCGTTGTGTAACAGAATAATTTCCAGGCAATACTGCAGTTCACGTGCAATTCAGATGTTTAAGACTCATGTACTCAGAAAGTTGTTTATAGCTCTACGGATATGTTTATAGGTCTGATGAATAAAAAAAGAAAAGCAATTTTACCTCGAAGAGTGTTATTTACGTCAACACAATATTTTCTAGTAAAACGGTTCTTATTTTGTGTGACAAAACTTTTCTCTGTATATTTAATAGTTTTCAATGGCTTCCTAGTTTTTTCAATTTTGTTGCCATTAATTTTCCCAGCTCTGAATCGAATAGTACGTTGATTCTTCCGTGTTTTTCTTTCGCCAGTTCCAATATTTTTATTACGAACAGTTGAAAGGTGTTTTCTATCTCTTTTATCTCCCCAGCGATTGAAATCTTCATAGTTTTCTGTTGAGTATTTTTCTATAAAGTCGTCATTATAATCAATTGCATCTTTGGAATCCTTGTAGTCCTGTGCATCATATCCGTTTACTTTTATCTCATTAGCTTTCTCACATTTTATAAAAATTCTTAAAATTATTGCTATTAATGATACTACCAGCCAAAGAGTTGGTATATGCCATTTAGTCATATTAGTTTTTATAAAAAATCGGTATGGTGAACTATAGTGAACTTTTGCAGTAATAATATATTATAATATACAACATAAAATACAACATAAAATACAACATAAAATACAACATAAAATACAACATTAAAATTGTTTCACAAGTCCACCAAAGGAAAAGTAATGTATGTATGTATAATATAATCAAAACTTTACTACATGTACAACTTTCCACTTTAAATAACTTGAAACATACCTGTTTAGAATTTATTTTAATTGTGTAAAAATATTATTGTATCTGTATTATTGTATAACCGAGATTATGTCATTGCTATGTGCGTTAATAAAAAAACATTTACTATTTGTTTAAACTATTTCTTTCTTTCTAATGGTTCAAACGCAGAGGCTAATATAATGCGACATGCTCTCTGCATAATAACAAATATGACGATCGCCTCGCCCCGGTACCTCACAAGATAACGTCTCATAGATCCGTCTATGTCAAGGGTCTGCTCCCACCGCGTTTTCTGGCGTACCTTCTCAAGGATTTTATACTTCGCGGAGGAAAAAGCGAAAAAACCATAATACAAACTTTAAAACTCGAGTTAAAATTTAACTTTTTATTAACTTTTAGATTCATTACATTTTTTTATTTTATTTCCATGTTTACTAATAAAAAAACATTTTTGACGTATAAGGTAATTAATCTTTGAGAAGGCAGACTGCAGATATCGGAAATTTATGTACAAACGCAAAATAGGCGCTTAGACGTCAAGTTGCGGACACCAGCCTGTCATACCATATCACACCAACAGGAGAAAAATGAAGTTCACGCACCTTTCTTCCGTGAAATATAGTATCAGACATACAGGTTTGAACGCGACTTTCAAATATAAATTTAAAAAATATTTTTTAGTAAATTTCTAATATAATGTGAATGAAATATGATTTTTTCTGAAATGTGATAAAAAATCTATTACTTGCTGTTGTATTGTTGTATAAATATTAGTGAGTACCTATTTTTAATAACTACAAAGATTGGAACTATAAATTATTTACATATATTTGTTAACTGTAGGATAGAAAAAGAGATCTGCGGGCAGCTGGTTGTGAAATCTATTCTGCAAAAACTTATTATAGTTTAATACAGAGACCTTGATTAAAAAGAGGCATTGTACAAACATGTGCATCTGAAAAGCTAAAATATAGTAGAATTGATCTGAAAAATCATTTCGGAAAGATATAATATATTACTTTTTATATTCACTGCCTCCTTGGTCGAACGGTTACCATGCCGGACTGCCACGCAGAGGTCCCAGGTTCGATCCCCGGGCCGGGACAAATATTTGTATGGCCAACATTTATTTCTCTCGTGACTTTGGGTGTAATTTGTGGTTGTCTATGTGTGTGTCCATGGCACCCGCGACACAAGGTTTCCCTAGTACGGGGCTATGTTGAGTGTGTGCGGTATTTATTTATTTATTATTCTTTGCGGGCATTAATGCAAGTGATCGTGTTTGAATAATTGTGCGTTTAGAACGCGATATATCAAACTTAGCCTAATATATTGAATGTTTGAGATTTTGTGAGTAGATGGATTAACGTCTGTCTTCTGTGAATTATTAATACAAAGTCTCTATTTATGAATTTCACAGTGCCTTGATATTGTACTGTAAATATATTGATTTTGTTAATTTTGTGACTACTCGCATTTTTCCAATTGACGATTTACAGCTTGTAAGACTATAGATTCTACTACAATTTTATCTAATGTCATTTTATCTATATAAAATAATAATTATATCTAATGTCATATCTTCCTTTTGTAAAATCTTCCTTCTCAACTCATCTGAACACTTTACACTTTTACACTTCTTTATTTCCTGAAGCTCCTGATCGCCGAAATGAAGAAGGCCGGCTTTCTTCTTTTTGTTGTTTTCGATGATTGCAGCTAAGACTCAAGTGCTCCTTTCCAGCGTTCCCATCTTGCTACCAATAAAGTTAGATCTCACACTCGAAATTAGCAAATGTTAACCATGGGCAGGAAGTCATTATAGCTATATACCTATGTGTGAAACAATATCACAAATAGGTAGACCAAGAGCCAGCGTCGTCGACACTGCTACCATGCTAAGCACACAAAGTCTCCACGTCATGGACGTGCTTTCGCCCGCATCTTACCTTTCTCCACGTCCAATCTAATCCTGTCATGTTCTCTCGTGTCATGGACAACATTGCCAACTGATACTGATCTGTACCATGTTATCATACTGATTGTCCTCGACGAAGATCCCTACGTCACGGACTATGTTCTTGTGCTTAATATGTCATGTCACCACGTCTGGACAATAAGTATTTTAACTATTAGGAAAGTACTTACAATATAGTAAATAGGATATTTTGCTTCATGGAAACATTATTTTACGTTGGAAAGTAAGTAATTACACTGAGAAAAATCCAAAAAAAACCTGTTTATAATTCCGATACAAAGCATCATTACAAGGATTAATTCCTCCAAATATTTCTTAAATATTCAGGTGTGAGTGAAAATCTACAAAATATTTGGAGGCACATCACGGTAATGCAGGTCAAAGTTATGAATTAATTTGTTCGTATTGCGAGACTGTAATCACAGAACTTTTTTTATAAATTATACGAATTCAGTAATTTAAATGAATGAATGAATGAATAAAATATTATTTTCACCTCACTAGCTTGGAAAGGCTTTTTTCTCATTAGAAACCACGTGCAAAAGCATTTTTGGACGCTACCGTGGAAAAGGTTTTTAAAATTCGAACTTGACGATGGACTGTGGTGAACCTAACGTTTTTTTCAATGAAAAAAAAAAGATAATGACACGTTCAACTACGCAATTTGTCGTACATTACTTATATAAGTAGCATAAATCCCTAGGTATATTTTATTCTTATTATTGTTGACATTAAATTGACAATGATAACTAATTGTGTTTATTTTAATTTAATTATTTTAATTTGTCGAAGAACTAAAATAATTTTAATAATCACTTAACCACACAAAAACACGAGCACAAGCAAGAATAAAAAAATATGAGGTGCAAATTCATCCGAAGGTAAACTTTTTCTTTTGATTAAAAAAACTGATGTTTTACAGTTCAACTGATTTTCTTTCATCTGCCAGTTTCCTCGTTATACTGAGGTGAAATGTTATGTGTTTCGGTCGGCAGCAACGTTGTTTTGCGTCTCGTGCCTTCAAGCCCTCGCTACTCTCCTGATTCAATCTTAACTTCCTTCGCTTGCTCAGGTTTCAATACAAGCGCTCGCGTCAAACAACAACTTTGTAGCCTTTCATAACAAATAACTATTATGGCAATAAGTTAAAGTGCAATAGGCGGCCTTATTGCTTTGTAGCAATTCCTTCCAGGAAACCTAAGGACACAAATTTAGGATATGCAAAAGGGTTGCAACCAGTGATCTTAATAATTGACCAACCAAAGAACAAAAGATGGAGGTACGAGAGGACATGTTTACATACTAAACATGTCCTCTCGTACCTCCTCCTCCTCGTGTGTCAGAGGAGCGAAAGGGACGGTAGAGCATAGAAGAGAGGAAAGTAAAGTGATCTTTAAGGAAAGGTGAAAAAGGAAAAATAAAATAGAGTAAAAATGGGAAATGATGTTAAGATCTCTACGTCCGTGGATGGGTAGTCATTTAAGTAGTGCGCGAAATTGGCAGACGGCCAAATTTACGAAGTCCGAAAATGACCCTTACATACATACTTCCAAGCCGTACCAATTTATTGAGTAGGGTGACTGACAAATCTGGATAGGGAATGTTTGCATAGTCCAGTATTTGATAGAGAAGCACTTTTCCAGAGTAATTTTTGTTTAAATCGGCAAAAAGTTATTAAACTTTCTCATTGATCAATTCCTTCACACACCTACACACCTTCCAGATTTTAAAAATTACCGCCAAACCATATCGCGACTGGATGAGTTGATTGATTCCATATTTTCGAAGTGTCCCAACACTTTTTATCCCTTCAGACGTAATTTTATCATGTAAAGTTGCTAAAATAAACAAAGGTTTTTAACGCATTAACTCCAACAGAGATGATCAATGGTTTGTGAATTTCAATTACCGTATGTTAATTGGTAACGTAAGTATGTAAAATAATTATGGTTTTGTGATGTTTAAAAAATATGATTTGAAGGACGCTGCTCCCAATTTACATCGTCTTATCTTACTTATAACTTGTCATTCTAATCAAGATAAATTTTACGGAGTATCCCAACTAGCACATAAGCCGCTTAAATGATTTACGTGTAACCTAAACGTTGTATATTAGCTCTTTAAGGGATTAGCGTATTCAAAAGTAATTAAACAGGCAAGTCGTACAATAACCGTGCAACGGTAAAATTAACCTTAAGAGAGATAGAAAGACTAGTCATAGATCTATTGAATGGGCATTTGATGTAAAGCACAGTTATAAATGCCTTTATAACACCTTGAGGCCTCGTAGAAGGCTTTTGAAGTTAGAAGTGTTTGAATGGAGTTATTAGTTTCGTTTAAAATGATTTAGGTGGTATGTAGTATGTTTATAAAGCTTTGAGCTGTTAAATATATTTTACTACAGCCCTTGAAACGCTGAATCTACAGCAGAGAAATATATTTGAGAATTCTACAGCAACTTTTCGGTACCAAGCTTGATAAGGTGAGACAAACTTACACAGCCAAAAGCCTAAAAAATCCGTTCCGTAATTTGCGAAGTGGTTTCGCAATATAAGGACCATTCTCATTTCTGCAACTTTATTTTGTGCATATGTATTAAAAAACGATATACTTGTATTACTTAGTCAATTCCTATTTAAAATTAATCAAGGTAGTATAAACTACCTATTACTATACTATTAATATGGTTTTTATTTATATTTACACAATGTAAATATTTATTTATATCATCATTAAGAAAGTGACGAAAATGTCACTTCCATGTCGTGTGCAAAGTCCATTTACAATTATACAAATTAAAATTAAATATATTTATCTGTAATAAATAAACTAATCTATATTATTTTACTATAATAAGGAGAATAAATTTTCTAAAAAAACTAAATAATTACAACATAAATAAAGCATAATTAATTATTTAATCGATTCAAAATATTTCATAACGTTTGTGCATGAAAAAATGTTCACCTCCATGCATAAACTTATTGAAAGCAGCCATAATTTATTGAATCAGTCAACAGAGTTTATGAATAATTACAGACAACAAACAAAATGCCATCTTGAAAGTTTTTGACTGTTTGCGACTTCTGGGATAATAGTTTTGGCGCACTGACCTTTAAAGTACGATTTATCAAAAATTAGCCAGCTATTTTGGTTACTTTTGGGGATTACGTATCATATTATTTTATTCAATTAAGATCTATCAGATATCGTAAAATTATGAGCTATTATAGCTGTCATCTAGGCATTTCATCGTATTTTATAAATCGAAATTGAGGTCACGAAAAAGCGGTATTTAAGTTTAAAATCTCTCCTCCATGTACGTCACCCACGTGGATTACGGCTATCCATGGAGGTGACACAATTTCCATGGATGTAACAATATAATAATGGACGCTCTTTATTAACTTAAATAATAATAACGCACACACTCAACATAGCCCCGCATTAGGGAAACCCTGAGTGGCGGGTGCCATGGATACGCACATAGACAACCACAAATTACACCCTTACTCACGAGATAAATAAATGTAGGCCATACAAATACTTCTCCCGGCTCGAGAATCGAATCTAGGACCTCTGCATGGCAGTCCAGCATGGTAACCGTTCGGCCACAGAGGCAATTAATATAATATCAACGTAATTAATTTAATTTACATATACTTTAGTAGATAATTATGGCACCCACGAAAAAATGTTAGAAAGAGATAGATGTAAGAAAAAGAAATGCGAGAGGAACAGTCGGGAAAAAAATATAAAAGTGGGGTCAAGAGCACGTCAACCTTGACACTTAAGATTTAAATCCAACTCTATGCCGCTTAAGATAAGAACGGTCCAAAGTACAAAGTGTCAAGCTTAACGTGCTCTTGACTGTACGTTACAGAAAGCAAAAATGAGAAAAGAATAAGTATTATCTTTGATCAAATGTCAGAAAGAAAACAGAGAAAGGAATGGCGTAAGAGGCTTAAAATTCGCAGAGATAATAAAACATGCAGGGAAAGGCTTTTAATCTGCCTGCGTGATGATTCACCGCCTTCAAGCGACATCGAAAATCAACCGATTAACGGATTGCGCATCTTTCTTCTATTTCAAACATCTGTTTCTGTCCCAAGCATACGATCTTGTTCTATTTCAAGATCTCTTTCATCATCCAGATACTCATCTCCATCACTATTGGTAAATTACTTGCTTAAGAGACTTGATTCACAAAGTGACAGAAGGTATTACAACATACCCAAAGAGGATTGGATTGAAGACTGCTAAAAGTATTCGCCACCACCCTTATTGAAATAGTGGTGAAATTAGTCGAATAGAATTGAGACGTTTCCGTTCCAAAAAAATCATCCTTAAACTTTTTTACTAACACCACTTAGACCAGAGGCGTCCCCTGACAGGACGGGACGGCAGTCGATCCTTCAGCAACCCTATATGCAAGCACACACTCACGGCAATTATGTCGCGGCATCCTTAAATATGCCACGGTGTACTTAGACATGCCGGGGCACCTTTAGGTGTGTTGAAGCATACCGTCGCTACATCGTCGCGTGACATGTATTGAATGCTATAGTTGCATGGCGTCAAGCTAATGGTGACCAAAGGCGACGCGGAGCATGCGTCCTGAAACCTATCGACGCATCCTTAAGGCTGCCGATGCATTCATAATACTGCCAATCCACAAGGCTGCCGAGGATCCATAAGGCTGCCGAGGCATATCTAAAACTGGCAAGGCCTCTCTAAGGTTGCCGAGGCATCCATAAGGCTGCTGAGGCATTCCGGAGGTTGCCTAGGCATTCCGGAGGTTGAAGGCTCGGCGTGTATAATCATATCGCATTATCACTAAAATTGCAACTATGAAGTCATACTCTTAAGGTACATTACTATACGTCACCTAAAAATCCCTTGCCGTCCCGTCCTGTCAGGGGCACTGGGACTAACTTTATTACTTAGAGGACTTTCGTTTATAATTACAACGGCTTAATTTTGATAAAGTAATAACATCTTGCTTATCTGGTGAAAATGAAGAGGCTCACTTTTTTATTAGGTCAAATGACAACAAAAAACTTCAGTAAAAAGTGACCTTATAGTACTTAATTAGTGTTTTGTAAATTACATTTTATTTAAATTGTTAAACTATTTTTCATGATATAAAGCTGAATATTTCATCATTATTTTACAATGGATAATGATAGACTAACAAGGCCATTGCCTTTTGTACTCCAAGAGTGAAAATTAGATAATATGAAAATGTCCCAAAATCTTAACTTATTTTGCATTTTCATAAAAAGTAAAAATTTTGTATTGACCACTTTCATTCTAAAAGTGCGAAGTGTTAAGTAAATAATATTGATTATAAAAAACTATTATTAGACATACTGGTACCCATGTGACCTGATATTAAAAACTGAATAGAAGACTGTTAGAGTTCCAAAAAAAAATTGAATATACCTAATACTTTAAAAAGCCCAAAATTTTATCAATATCTAAGAGATTACGTAAGTAAAGATAATTAAGTAAAAAATACGTTTTATTTTACAGTAAACCATACATACTTCATTAAAATTAATCTAATATGTCATTACCATAGACTTGAATCACTTCCGTGGTGGCGTGTTTTCTTTTTTCCTGTTTTTCATGAAAACTACAGTGATACTTAATAGCTAGGTTCTTAAGTGAAACATATTGTAGGATATGGTACCTTTCATTTGAGACTACTTTGAAACACATAAAAAAACATTGTTATTTTTCTATTATTTTAAGTCCGTTTTTGAGAATGGCCCATAATAAAATATCAATACTCTGCCTTAAAACCTTGGGATCTTAAAAGAAGATACTAACTGCTGGAGTACTTCTAAAAACGTTAAAACAGCGCGTTAATACCACAATTGTAAAACCGAAAGGTCTACAATGGTGAATACTAGCGGCTTAAATCGGTAGAACGGTGTTAGTAAACTATGAAGGCTGTTGTAAACGAGACGCCATTACGGTTTTTAATAAAACCAATTTTTTAGGTTATTTATATATTTTTTAATATTTTAAATATGTATAAAAACCAAATTCACTTCACTCTTTCTCACCCATGACCCTAAAGAAACTTCCAACAAACCTAAAATGTCTTATTTAAACTAAATTCAAACTTCACACATTCTAATGAAATGTATATTTTATACAAGAAACTGCATATATAGAAGACGTGTAAAGTTTTAGCTAAAATGTATGTGTACATATATTTACAATAAACTGGTACTCGCACTTTTATTTTGCATGTATTAAAAGGGAATCTTATTTTATCAAACTGTTGTCATTTTTTATTTGCTATCGTATTCTCCGTCACCTCACTTTCCAGTTAGCAAGGTGACGGTCTTTGTGAACAATTAAATGTGTATTGTTTATTTCCCCAAAATATCGCTGCTGTATATCTGTATAACTGCTGTACTAGTGCTCTAATTCAGAAATACAGTCGCGTCTAAATAGGATGTGAGCTCTGTAGTCGCGCTACAAGAACTTATTTAAGATACTTAGGCGAATATTACCGCTGGTATAGTACCTTGTACTACTTAGGCGCGCATTAACCGCTAGCATAGCACATTTGTATTACTTAGGCGCATATTTACGACCATTGTAGGACTCATAGCGTATAAATCGGTGCCCATTTTGGGGGTACAACGGCGCTGTAGCCGCTTTAACATCTACTGTAGTTATTAATGCACAAGCGCAAAGTTTTACCACTTTCGTCAAAATACATTCCTATTCTTACTTCGATATATAAGTCACAATAAAAAACACTCCACGGAAATATACTAAGGAAGCCAACATCCAGTTCATCATCGAAGGAACAATATCGATATTTTCAAACACTAGCTTATTTACGGCAAGATCACACTTTTCTTGTACCTGAGAGAGACTGGTTGTATTCTTGCTAGAGTTGCCTAATTATGTAGCGTGCTTAGTTATATAACAGACGGAATTAAAAAATACGTTAGTAATTAAGCATTTTATTTGTGTGTGATGCCTCGTTCTCCGCAAAAGTGGCTGCCGAATTTTTTTGGCTAAAAATTAAAATCATGAATCATGATTTTTCTATAAGTAATTTGAGTTTTTAAGAAATGGCACTAAATATCAATATCAAGAAACTAAATAAACAAGTAACCAGTCGTGTTAAGATTTGACGTTGTTACTATAACCGTCTCTAATAGCTGTGTGAATAAGTTACGGATCAAAGAGGGAGGAGAGCTGACGGACAAGTTTAAGGTAATTATCGGTGTTAAGCAAGTGGGTGCATTGTTACCTTAACTGCTGTTTAACTTAGCACTCGAACACGAGATAAGGAAAGTGGAAATACTGGACGACAACAGCGTTACTGTCGTGGAGTAAGCGTGGCTCGGAAGGACGAAGGCTGGACGATTGTTGTCTCAAGATCAGCAAAGATAAAACAGAATAGGTACCTGCAATGCGGAGATATAAGAAAATCTTAGAAAAAACTTGATTGTAGACGATGTCTCCTGTAGAGTCGTGGAGAAATTCACATACCTGGGCTGCGTGATAAATAACACTAACTGCAGGGAAGAGGAAATTGAATCTCACATTCAGGTAGCTTTAAGATGTGCAGCAACTCTCCACAGAGTATACATGTGTCCAAGATTATGCGCCGGAAAACTAATATCCGTGTCTATAAAACTGTCACAAGACCAATCTTAATGCATATTATTAATATTATCGGAAAAGTCAAGTCTGCAAGCCTCCGTTGGCTTATACCTACATGTCGAAAGGATGCCAGCTCATAGGGCGGTGAAAAGGGTATACATGAGACGTCCTAGTGGTTCATGTCCGGTTGGTCCAAATACCGATAGACGGACGAAGTAAAGAAAGACCTCCGCGCCCTGCACGCAGTGAATTAGGAGGAGATTGCACAAAACAGGACGCTCTAGCGCCAATTCGTATTAGAGCCCAAGACCCACTTCTGGTTGCTGAGCGAGTGGAATGAGTAAGTAAGTATACCATTTCTAAATTAAACGCTATTTTACATTAGATACTTAGTTAATACTTATCGTTACTTAGACGTGATAACGCCCTGTTAGCAGAGTTTGAAGAGCAAATTGGGCTTGTAGAATTTAAAGAAGAATTTCTTGACAATTAGTTAGGTACAATAAATGTTTTTCTGCAAAGGCGAAAATACAATTTTTTATAATATCAAGTGATGAGACGAACAAGTCGTGCGCCTGATGTTAAGCTACAGGCCTGTCCATAACAGTTACAGTGCACTCAGAGCTTTAAGTTGCAAAGATCTGAGGGACACTACCACTGCGTCTGTCACCCTAAGACATAAGTTGGCAAGTCCCAGGCCTGTAATTTCACCAGCACCCTTCAAAACCGGAACACTGTAATGCTAACATTACTACTTGGCGCCAGAAATAGGTAAGGTGGCAGTACTACCCCAGACGAACTCTTTCACAAGGAGCTCTAGATGCTCGCTCGCTTGGCGTCATAATACTTGCAGATACTGTTTGTATATCTACGTATATACTTACGTCCAAATTTATTTCGAGATTATGTTTGTCGGTGAATTTGTTACTTTTATTGTGTGTATATAATAGACTAAAATGTATTGCGTAATTACAATTTGACCTGTTCTTAAAGTAGTTTGCTTTTAGTTATTGCTTGCTTCACAGAACGATATATTATGTCCATCTTTACGTATACGTTACGGATACGTTTTATGTAAGTCACCATACACTTCAATGCATTTATTTCTATAGAAATTCGCACTTCCTACATTGCAAAGACAAGCTGACCGGTTTTAGAGACTGGAAAAACGCCCAAGATGGACAAAACAAAAGTGAAGCATTGTTCACCTTTATTAACGCGTGGTAGGTAGATTTAGACATCTGATTGGTTGGTAATTTTTTATTCCATACGTACATGAACTGATTTAGTTTCTGAACGGCGCATAGAGGAAATGATCGAGACGCTTAGATTGAATTAGCATAAGATTGTTTTTCTACATTATCACCAGTGTTTGAGAATGATCAACACCGGTTTTAGCGCTAATGGCGCATCATTATTCGATGAGTGGCGGGCGAACGAGGCGAATAAGCTAAGCGGTGGGCGGGGTGCGTGTGCGCTTTTTGCTCGTGGCAAGGCGACCGGGCCGGCCGGCGCACCGGGATCTATCCTTATTGTATTTTATTCTGTTCATAACTCTCGCTCCCGACGTACGTCCCGGCCGCGCATCCATTTGTGTCAAGTCTTCCTAAAGCCATCACAAGTTTTTTTCATACATCGATGAACTATATTGTAATCCATCGATGTCCATGGGCATAATGTAAATATGATAGCAAATAAATGTTTTGTATCTCTTGTTACTATTGACCCATGTTTTGTTTTATTTTGTGAACGGTTATAAAGTTTATGACTTTAAATAATAAACACAGCCAATATAAACTCAACTAACTTATTAAAAACGAATACTCTTGGTTCAACATTATGTATATCAATTTCGTAGTGTTTCATATACTTATTCTCAACGTTGTCTATCGTGTCGCTGGTGCAGTATCAGACTTAAAGGTAAGTACCTTTCTGTACTAATTAATTACTCTGTAACCACCTCATCTTCACAAAAGAGGTTTATTACACGCGCTACCAACGTAGTTACAGTATTTCTTCTCTAATTTTCGTTGTAATTAAGAATGCATTTAATTGTAGCCATGACTACTTTGAAGTTTTATATATCAAAACTTCTTTTTACGCATTTTTATCCAGTGATTCCACTGTACGTACCTATTCTTCCCTCAAACAATGTCTTGTTATTTTGGGAATGATATTAAACATCAATTTTTGTTCTTTTAAGTATATAGGCTACTTACTAGCGAAAGCAAATAATTTGAAAATCTTCATAATCGGCTTTATATAGGGTGTAGTATTCAAAAATGCATGGTCACTAAACGGTCACAGTCAATAACTAATTTAATGGTTTTGAACGTCGTATTGAAATGCGCTGATTTTCCCTCGCGCTCACAATTGAACGATTGTACTGTTTTTTTTTTCATTGCTATGGAATCAACCCATAATTTTGGATCCTTGGATTAATACACAAAGTTTGTATACTTTCAACAGTTATATTTTTGTATCAGTCTATGTGCAAAATAGGTTTTTTTTAATAAAAATAAACACGTAGGAGTGCCGGTAAAATGACCGCGACGCATAATGTGACCTGTGGATATCGCACCATTGTCCTCGTCTCTGTTCGTTATTAGAATCCAAGTTATGTGGGCTTATTGTGGTCCTATTCGTTGTTAACTTCTATCTAAAGAGTGAATTTACGAGTATTACACATTGATTATATATAGTTGTTATACAAATGTAGGTAAGTGTCTTATACTTTAAGGGTAAAAATATAACTACATTTTGTGTCGATTTTCTCTAATTGACAATTGACAAACAAAGACATCAACGAAACCGCGTGGCGTCGTCGTGGCGTTATCAAAAGAGGAATTTTTTTTTTGCAAACATTATTTCCTCTCAGACATTATATGTTATACTTTTTATATAAATTCGTTACACTAGGCAAACATAGGGGATATTCCAAAAACTGCTAAATAAACAAAGCATATAAATTTTACAAAAATAATTTAAAACTCTTGTGAATACCTACTCACCGTAGTAGTCGCGAACTGAATTTAAATTATCATTATGGAGGTGAGGACAATCGAAATCCTTTACCAAGGAATAACAGTCAACCTAATACGCTCACAAAACTGAGGACACGAATCTTACTTGTGTAAGTATTTGTTATGTATGTTGCATTCCTATAGTGAGACGCGATTGGATTTATAAGAGAAAAAGATTTTTTCTTTAGGACTCACTATGTTTGACTTGACATCACAAAAAACTTACTACATTTTGAAAAACTGGCGATATATACTTGTCGTTTTATTAATATAGTTCTCTCCTTAGAAGGTACCCACGTCTGTGGATCGTATATGATTGGTACGTATAATCAATTTTGCCTTCGTTGCGCACAGGGAAACGTTGAAAGTAGCGAAACGTGCTTAGCTCGAGTGGCGTCCTGTGAGCAGAATGCAGGCAGCGCCAAGAAAACAGTATGCGGTACCGACAGTCGCACCTACCCTTCACGTTGTGACCTCATGAAGGCCCAGTGCTCGGCGAAAGCTGTTGCTCTGGCCCACAGGGGTCCTTGTGCTGGTAAGCTTTCCAAATTCTGAATTAGACAACAACATCAAATACGTTGCTGTGATACCAAAGTAAGTAACTAAAGCACTTGTGTTATGGAAATCGGAAACAACGATGGTACCACAAACACCCAGACCCGAGACAATATAGAAAAGTTAGTTTCTACACTGACCCGGCCGGGGATCGAACCCATGACCTCTGGATGGCGACACCATGAAAACCGGTGTGCAAGCCACTCGACGACTGAGGCCGTCAAACCGTGAATTAATGGATGATCATTCATTGTACTGAAAGAAACACTCTTAAAACGTTTGAACTAAAATTTTAATGAATTGAATAAGATGGTCACCCCCACTAAATGCGCACCAACGATCTGCGCAAGATCTAATCAATTGATGCTAGCAGCCTAAACCTTTGCGTTACGCATTCTCAAGGTGTATCTTACACAATTGCATTTCGGATTCTACTGATAAAAGGTTCATCATGTCAGGGCATGATGTAGCTCGGAGCATCTAACTTACAAAATACATATACTCTTCAATATTATTGCCAAGGTAATCATGCCAAGGAAACACAAATAACAAATAAGTATACAGTTGCCCCTTGTCCTGTAAGAAGAAAAGTTTCTTTGTGTGATGACCTTGCTGGATGTACAACGCCTGGACGTGTCGTAAATTCAATGTGTGAGGCGTTTGTTACTGAGACTCAATCACTAAAGGCTTTACATATAGTTGCCATAAGAATTGGTGACTTTTTAAGTATGTGAAATGCTCCATTATAAAATGGGTACAACATACCTAGGTAGATACGTATAACGAAAATCGTAAATAGTTACAGGGCTGTACTCACGGTCATTATAAAAGACAAGGAACATATTTGCGTACAGAGAGTCAATCTTCGTGCCTCATTGCATTGCGTTACGCATTGAACACGCGCAACGCTGGGCGTCGAGCGGCGTTCGTGCCACGGTGCCGCGCTGACGGCACCTATGCGCCCGTACAGTGCGCACCCTCCGCCGGCTGTTGGTGTGTCAACCCCGACGGCAAAACCTATCCTGACACAACCTTCTGGAATGGTAGACCCGACTGTACTAGGACTGGTAAGAGAATAAGGTTAAAATTATCTTCTCATATCATATGTATATACTCAAGTACCACGTCTGAATGTGCCCAACGAGACTACATATTTAATTTTTAGATTTTAAGATGATGATCAGGGCTCTAAATTCCAGGAGACTATTATTATTACCGAATCAGGTTAGGTAGCTTTCTCTCTGAATATACAACACATTCGAACATACAAGCAGCCCTTCTGATGAGATGTAAGTATTGTTTACTTTATATACACGATACGATCTTTGAAACTAAAATTGTTTAAGCGTGTGTCGATACGTTGACTATAATGCTGTTGATAACTACTTCTAAACTTTTGTATTGCCGCTAGCCCCTTCTTTCCACATTGAGGTAAAAGTCAACTTATGGTTGATGTTAACGCGCTCTATGTTTAGTTTTGCTTTCAAAGAATGATGTGTAATGTTTGGTTTGAGCAGTAATAATAAACCACAACCGTTTTATATCTATTTATCAAACCGGTGCGAGGCGCCATGTTTTTGCGTGTAGCGTCTTTCAGTTGAAAAATATATTTGCCAAACATCTGCGAAATTATACATAACATCAACAAGGATTACGTAGGTATCTAATCGTGTAGTAGTAGAAAGTAGACTTCTCCAGAAAATTGAATTTGTTACACATTGTGTTTACGTATTTGAGTTTAGATACTTCACTCACCACTGGCAAAAGCGTTCAATTTCTTGTATCCTTTTAAGTGCGCTCGGATAACATTATCTGCATTTCAATATTGCTTCTAAAAATAATTTGTGGTTTAATGTTTCATACCTGATTTCAGCAAAAACGGAAAACAAATAGAAAAACTTGTCTGTTACTTCTGCAGATTCATAATTACTTAGGTAGAATTCGAATTGTGACATTATAATAATATGAATTGCATTGTCGACGCGGCTTCCCATAGCCCGTGACCCGTTTCGCGGCCAGGGCCGCGCGTTTCGCGCAATCTCGCCTTAGGAAGAGGGCCGCCCGAGCGCGCTCGTGCTCGCCCGTGGCCGCATGTTCCGATCCGCCTCTGGTCGGTAAGGGCGCGACACGCGAAAACGCGGGGTCTAACTATCTATACGTACTCGAATAAGCGCCGCCAAGCGCGTAGTTTTCGGCCCGAGGCATCGATTATATGTGTAATCGATTGGCCGAGGCATCGAGTATATGTGTAATCGATGACCCGAGGCCGCCCGTACTCGTCCGTTTCGCGAGCTCGCCGTGCATAGCGTTAAAATCACGGGACGCACCCTAGCGTAGCTCAAAAGTTGTAAAAGTGAATTGTAAAAATTCGAAATTATTTCGATGTCAATACTTACCAGTGTTAGTCTCCTTCATGTTATACAATTAGAAATACAACTCAAAAAACATCTGAACTACTTCTAAATAAAATTTTTCTTGTGTATAATTACAAAGATCAAAAGCTTTTTATCAAATAGAACGTCCGACAGTTTACGGGTTTATACCATAAAATAAACGTGCGACTTACGTTTGGCAATAATATTTATTCATTTGTATAGACGGATCTTGTTTTCCACGTGTCAATAGCGCAGGTACTTACCCAAGTATTAAATAGGAAAATAAAAGAGGCCAGGGGCCCGTTAGGCGGAAGGCAGCAATCCTGCTTGTTTACTAGACAGGTGCTTATTGAATTATTCGACATTGAAACGACGTCTCTTTTGCATCCAGTACGTATTTATTCTGAAATTTTGTAGAGGTAAGTACACTAATAGATTAAGCTGTTCAAACTGTAACCTTTTAAATTTCAAATTGTGTCTAAAGTGAGATACAATTTTCAAGAAAGAATTTTTAAACATTGTGCTTTACATGCGAACCACCGTAAAAAGTTATTTTTTGTATTGATTATGAATTGTAGTTTAATATTTAGGTACCTACCTACCTACCTATTATGCAAATGTGCATAAAGTGATACGTGTATCAAGATATGTGTATCAAAGCGACATTAAATTCGATTTTCACGGAAATTATTTAATAAAAATCATTCAATATTATACTGCGTTTACGACTCGTAATCATATAGAATTACAATAAATATGCCATAAAAAAAATCAATTTAATTTTTTTATCGTGACCATACTTTACTTACAATCGGTATAGTACTAGGTATGCCACAATGATTTTATTGTTAAAGCGGAGTAGAATATTGCATACATGTTTTTATTTCCTTTTCATTTTTTTTCTTTTATTTTAATTATAAGGAAAACAGATACCAACACTTCGCGCATTCGTGAAAATAATCCCAACTTCTTTTTTCCATCAAACCTAAATTCAGTACAATTAATGGTGTATAAGTATAAAAAAATATGTATTTTATATCACCAAGTAAATTAAACTAACATCGTAACATTAATCCGTATTTATGAACAAAGATAAGTCAACTTAAGCATAAAAAAGTTCTCAAGTGCGACTTAAATCAATGTTTGGTATTTATGAACGATATTTATGTCTCAGCACAATCTTAACTCGGTCTCAAGATCGAGTTAAATCGCACTTGTATAAAACCAGTCTTTAGCTGTCTTAAGTCTGGCTTGGAAATATTTTAACATTTTTATCACTACTTTGTTATTTGCGTTTTCGCTTGAGTTGCTCTGTATAAAACCAGTCTTAAGCTGTCTTAAGTCTGA